>NC_047117.1:92518336-92818336 GCF_902500255.1 Thalassophryne amazonica | reverse complement strand
TGATCTGCTGTAGCCACAGATGATGCATTTTGTTTACCCTTGCAGAAGCTGCAGCTCCATCCACTTTTCTTTGGATCTGCTGACGATATGTTCACTGGTCACATGACATCAGAGATCAGAGCGCCTGTCGTTACAGACCGACTATGAAAAAAAACCTCAGATACTAAAGAAAAAAGTGATGCATATTTGTCAGAGGAAAGAGAAAAAGGCATGTCCTCGTCACCGCTGGTCCAGTCATCCTGTTTTAAGGGTGGCTTTAAAGCATGTCACAGGACCTCATGCATAGTAAACAGTGCGGCCTCCATGGCTGACTGGTGAGCAATTTACCTCGTAGATTGCCTGGCCCCGAGGCCTTGCAGCTATGTTTATGTATGAGCCCTCCTGTTTCATATGTATCGGCCCCTGGATCATCCCCCCCCCCACCCACACACACACACACACACACACACACACACACACACAGACAAGAACACATGAAAATGTGCACAGAACCACGCAGACACAGAACACTAACACCAAGAATGATGACCTGCACGCGGGGCGATGTCGTCCCAGTGGATAAAGCTATTGTCAATACAAATAGAAATTTACTATACATGTGTTGCAGCTGCCGCACTTATTTGTGAAGTGAGTGTAGATGTGGCAGAATTGTGTCTGTGATAGTTTCTTCACACATTTTAGAACTTTAACCATGTTTTATGCATCAAACTGGGAAAATAATCTCAGCTGACCAACAGAGGGCAGCAGGCAGATTTATTTTTTATCCCAATCATGTCTTTATGATGTCATGAAGTGAGAAAGTCAGAGGTACCAACCAAAATGGAATCAGTTCTTGCTGGAGATGATGTCCAATTCAGCACAAATTTTCATCCAATACTTTGAGATATCTCTTCTCCAGCAGAGATACAAAGATATGGACAGGAGAAAAAAAAAAAAAAAAACACCACCAAACAACAACAGCATATATCTCTGAGGATGGTCAAGGTCATGATCCACTTATTTTCCTATATTAGCCGTGGAATCGCGGTCTTTGAACATCTCTCCAACCTTAATCCTCATATAATTCAATGCTTAACGCCTGTTTGTGGTAACCATGAGTGCAAGTAGCTCCACAGTGTAATGATACTGGATGTAGTGATGACCTCAGTGCAGAGAGCAGACAGCAAGGTAAGTCCAATGTTCTTTATTCACAACTGGTAAACAGGCCCAAGTCAAAACACAGACCAGTCAGTGTGGTAATATTGTCCATGAGGGCATAAGCAGGTGCAGTTCCATAAGACAGGCCATGGTCACAAAACCGTGGATTAGTCAGAGCGGTAGAATTGTCAATGAGGGCTAAGCAAAGACATTTCTACCATAAAGTTCTGGAGACAAGAAAACGTTAAAAGATGTTATTCTGTAGTGATAAGGTACAGGGTATTAGACCAGTCTTTGATGGAGGTCGATGACTGAAAAGGGGACCAGCAGCTTCCTTCTGGAGATACAGCTATGGCTGATCAGGTGAATCTGAATGAAAGCTTAGAAAAGCAAGTCTCCCTGGCAGAACTTAAGCAATGCTACATTTAAAAATAAAATAAAATTAAGAACAGACAGACGATATATTCAGCTCACAGTCTGAGCAAATTAAATCCACAAGAGCCAGGCAAGAAGAACAAGGTCAAACATGAACAAAACACTGGTCGGAAACAAGGAATCATGAGGAGAATACCATAATGTTCATAGTCATTGTGTAACAAATTGTACTAGCACAGGCGAACATGACAAATGGGTCTAAATACACTAAGAGACAATACATGGGAGTAAGTAAGTTCCTGCATGTTCTCCCTTTTTCATTCTGGGTTTGATATGGATCTGTGTGTTGATTTGGCACAAGTTTTACTCCAGATGGCCTTCCTGATGCAACTCCACATCACATGAAGAATGGTCAGGGGTGGTCTTGAACTAGAAACCTTCTGCTTTGGAAAGAAACATGCTAACTCTTGGGGCACCACACTGCATGCACACACATGGAAGTCAAGTGAATGAAAAGCACACAGAGAAACCATCAAAATGAAACAGGAAGTGAGATGGGGGAGCTACAACTGATGATATATAACATACAGCTTTCCTCTGCAGAGAAAACCTAACAGGAGCATTGTGTCAATATATGTTAAAAAATGTTTTTGTACTCATTTCATAGATTTGGACCTTGAGGAGAAGTAGATCAAACTAAACGGCACTGATCAAGATCAACGGGCAGATCTGGTCATCAGTCATTATTACAGAAAGGTTAGAGTAACTACAGTATAGAATTAACAAGTAATTAATTATACGACTATATATATATATAAAATTTATTTTTATTTTATTTTACCTGGTTGAGAGGTGTAACTGAGTGACTTCAAGTAACTAAAGGACTTGATCATTTTTTCCTGTTTATTTCCATGTTATTCATCCTTGACAAAACCACACCCCCATCTGCATTTCAACTCTGTTAAGAGCAAACAGATAACTGTTGGACCTGAATGTATGGTTCAAGACCATCATTTAGACTCTGGAAAAATGTGTTTTCATGTCAGCAAAAATAAGTCAACAAACAATGCAGACAAAAGTGACCAGCTGCCATTCATGTTTAGAGAGGACGTTTTACTGCAACAAGCGACAAGTGTTCACTATGCCACCAACTGGGCAGGGCCAAAATAGGTGAGAAGTCTACTTCATGGGAATGCTGAACGATGCTACATGATGACTGTCAGTATGAGTAACATACGTTTGTTGGTCTTATTTGTTGTTATTTATAACAAAGTTCTAGTTTTAACTATAAAACATCAAGCATCAGTTACATTTCTTTGTCATAATGATCGGAATCATGGCCATTTAAAAAAAAATCTATACTTTAGCAGATGTATCAGTATGACATTTATTTTTACTCCCAAATATTGGTATCATATTGACCCCCCACCACCACCACCAAAAAAAAAAATCCATAAGGGCTGGGCTCTACTTAAGGCCATTATGATATACAGATATTTTCAAAACAAATATAATTTAAAGTCTTATGAAAATATAATATAAGACTGCAACCAGACTGAGTGAAATCATGAAGATGAGAATCCAAGTTTATTAACCCTACAAGGCTCCATCTGTTATTCCTCTTTCCTACAAATCGAGCTTTCCCATCAGTCTGGATCTTATTTTTAGTTCTCTAACAAATGACTGAACAATTCTTGAAGATGCACAAAGCTCATCTTTCACAAGAACCACAGACCATCTGAAGAAATAGTTACCACGTCAAAAGTCATGCCAAAGATGTCCTCTATGTGTCAGCTAAGGGCAAAGTGACTCTGAAGGGCCTGAAATGTAATGGGTTTCACAGGACACAATTTGTTTGATATGAAATGATCCTCAGCAGACACAAAGTGGCTCCCATTAGGAGCCAAGCAGATTAGTGTTGTCCTCTGAGGGGCCGTGGCTCCGTGTCAGTGGTGGGGGACCCTTCTTATCTTTCATTAAGCACACGCAGCGGGGCGGATTCACCAGCCCGGGAGGGGGTGGAGCGACGATGGGAGTGAAAGCAAGAGAGGGAGGAGAACAAAGATTGGTGGTGTTAAAATATATATGTATAATAATCATCTTCACATATCATAGTCGCATCTCTAATTCACGCTGGAAGCAACGGAGCCGTGGGGAATGCACAACATCTTTCTATCCAAATAGCAAAACTGACCAGCAGGCACAGAGGAAATGAGGCCGAACACAAGCACACACATGCTGAAAAAAAGCCTACACATAACCACACAGCTGTGCCAAACACGTTGACACATGCCAAGTCTCAAATACAGACAAATCCTAAAAATGAGATCTGAGCTCACGAGGGAACTCCATCTACACACACGCATCCACGGCGTCACGATGGCAGTGTGCCACACCGGTTCACGCCTAATCTGTTTGTTAATGGCTGGCGTGTGCTAATTACCGTCACCATGCACAAGGGGCCTTTGCTGGCCAATCACCAACTAGACTAGCCTCTGACCGGCCAATCAGTAGGCAGCGTCGCCTCTGAACCAGAGGGACATGTGGGAGGGAGAAGCGTTCCACAGCAGTGAAACTGGCCTTGTTGGAACACAAACGGTGGAACTTGAGGAGACGAGGGACGATGACGGGAAGAAGGACATGGTGCGTGTGAGAGACTGAGTGCTTTCATGTGTCCGTGTGCATGTGGCACATGTGTGTCAGTCTGACTACATGTGTGCGAGCAGCAGACGACAGGATGGAAAGAAAAACAAGGCCTGAATGTGGGCCAAGCCAACACTCCACAGGCTCAAAGGCAGTGGTAATCCAGTGCTGACATGGTAATAGCTGTGAGCTTAGTGTCAATTAGATAGAAACAATATGCTTACTCTATTGGAGTAAGTGGATCGTACCTTTTAAGTACAGCGAGCAAAGCAAGTGAAGGTTTAAAGTGAAATTAAAACAGGCTTGGAATTGAAACCTTTCCAGACCACTGCACAGTATCAGAGGCTCTGATTTTTAACGCTATTCAGTGCCTGTAAAAAGTCCAGAGGAAGAGTTTATGATTTCATTGCTTTGTGACATCACATCAAAGCTTTTCAAGCTACTTTGTGCAAATAAATACTAAAATTATGCTCTAAAATGAAAATGTGACAGCAGATCTCTATTGTATTATCTTAAATAATTTACTTGGAGACAAAGTCAGAGAAGTGAGACTGAGATGGTTTGGACATGCAGGAGGGACCCAGGGTATATAGGGAGAAGGATGCTGAAGATGAAGCCACCAGACAGAAGGAGAAGAAGGAGATCAAAGAGGAGGTTTATGGATGTGCTGAGGTTGGTGAGGCATAAGATCCAGAGCACAGAACTGGATATTTCAAGGTGTTTATTTAGAAATGTAAAGAATATGACACTGTGAGGTCAACGGTTATAGAACAAGTTGTGCTGAAAAACTAATTGAGGGTGCATGAAAGAGAGCAGTGAGGGAAGCCACAAAAACAGGCATGATAACTGAGGTTCAAGCTTCGCCTGTTGCTTCAGCAGTCACAGTTTCCTGGCTGAGTTTGTGTTTCAGAAGGACGTATATGTGCACATGGTGCAAACAGCTCGAGTTGTCTGTCTAAACTCACTTGAAGGCTTCCTTCATTTTTTTAAAACAAAAACTCTTTGCATGATGCACTAAACTAGGGAGGGGTGTTATTTCAAAGATTTTTGAAATCTATAAATTTTTGCACGGAATATGGAAATATACATGGAATAAACCATAGCAGGATAAATTTTGGGTCATTTGGTTCCAAAAACCCATATGGACGGAGCATTTGGAAATGTCAAGTAACACGCGTGTTGTCTATGTGCTGTTGACATAGAAAGCCACTCTGTTGCTTATAATTAGTTCATTGTGGCCATGTCATTCTTTACATGTGATGATTATACTCAACTGATGTTCCTGAAATAAAAACTACATAGATTTTGTTTGTTACAATTGATCGTAACATATGTACTGAAATTAGGTTTTTTTGTCAATTACTCTTAAAAGAAACACCAGATAGGCTTATTGTTACTATAGAAGTTGAATATAAACTTGGGTCAAGCAACATTTGAAGCCAAATTTCAAGTCGGTTCTCAAGATATGACATTTTCATTGATATTTCTGGCGATTTTTGAGCCCGATATCTTCACTGGCTCCGTCCATATGGGTTTTTGGAACCAAATGACCCAAAATTTATCCTGCTATGGTTTATTCTGTGTATATTTCCACATTCCATGCAAACATTTATAGATTTCCAATTTTTTTGAAATAACCCCCCCCAACTAAACACTCACTCCAAATCGGGCAGAATATTTCAGATGCTCCCAGCTCCCCCTCTGCCTGTCAAATGCTGCACTACTGCATCCACGTGGCCATGGCTGCTCAGCCCCACCTCCACTTCTATACTTCAATAGAGGGAACGTGTACAGCCAATCACAAGCATCAACATGAGACGTAAGTATCAACAGGAAGTGATGACGCCAGAGTCCACTCATCAAATCAAACTCCAGCTATGTTCTGCTGCTACAATAACTATGCTAAAACAAGAGTTGTGGGACTGGGTGGTGTTTATTACTGGTAGGGTGAGTATTTTCTACAGGCACTCTGACACTTTGTAACACATTAGCAGTTTTTGCTTCATCGTATCCTCAGAGGAAATGACCTTATTACATTACAGGCAGTCAGAAGGGGTTTCTGGGCTACTACGATCTCAACCACACAGAGCACCATCAGGGCGCGCTGGTGACGAAGCAGCGATACGGCGAGTCAAAACAACTTTGACTTTGCTGGAATGTTCCTGAGAGAGACTGTGCATGTGTGTCCGTAATAATAATACATTTATAAAGAGCTTTCAGGGAAATTCATTGCAGAAATCAGAATTCATTAAAAGGTTAAACCCATAAAACAAAATACAACATAGAAACACACATTACAATTTTTTAAAAAAAATCTAAACTATAATATTACAATTGAGGCCTCCAGAACCATAAATCTCCATCACCAGAGATTATATAACTTAGAGAATAGATCAAATCTGGAGTCAGACCTTTTCACCAGTTTATTGTCTCTAGTCAACTTGCAAACTGTTCCACAAAGTTGATGCTCGATCACTTGCCATCATGTTCTTAATCTGAGTGAACACACAAAAGGAGTCCACTTACTTCTCCTGCCTCCAAAAGATATGAAGACACCTGCTTTAAACAGACTTAAAAAAAAAAAGTTCATGCTGCTTTGTTACAGGTTTCACTGTGTTTGGATTTTTGCAGAAATGGTTCTCACTACAGATCATTCTCAGTGAGTGAATGAATGAATGAATGAATGAGTGGTGGACTCTGTCAGGGACACAGAGTGTTTGTGATATTTAGGGACAGACGCTGAAGGCTGCAGAGCAGGTAGTTCAGTGGGTAAGGAGTTGGTCCACCCATCTCTTAAAATGGGTACCAGCCTTGGCAGGAGAAGTAACCTGTGAGGAACTGGCATCCCGTCCAGTGGGAGTTATGGAAATCAATGTGGATGCAGCCATCGTAGAATAAATCTACCCTAAAGTAATGAATCGGTGTTTGCCAGAAACACAATCGACACTTTTTAAAGAAGGCAGGATCTCCAGTGATTTCAAACCAGCCTGTGGCTTTTTGATGATTAGATGATCCTGATGTACTGGGATGATTTTCAGTCAGAACATGGTGATAATCTGAAAACATGTCAGGTGGTACAGTTAATAAGTTATGGGGTGATCATAGATTAATCGATCAGCAGCCACTTGTCACATATAAACTTTGGTGGCCACCAGACCCAGTAGTCCAAGAGTTTTAGTATTCATTCATTCAAATCATCGTACTCCAGTTAAGGGTCACGGGGGGCTGGAGCCTATTCGCTGCTTTAATGTTTCCCCGAACGCACAGCAGCACCAGCAGAGTTCCAGCATTTCAAAGCCATGTAAACAGTGGCCAGCAAGGATGTGGATGGCATCAGTTCAGCGAGTTCACGAGCAATTATGATGATAATAACACATTCTCTCAAGTTGAGAGAATGTGTTATCTAGAAGAAGAGGTGTAGCACCTGTGATGAACTTGTGCTGTGCCCCGATGTTGTCTTGTTGTCCAGACTTCATGAGGTGTGTTTACGCTGTGCCCTAAACCAGAACTCTGCTGAAACGGCCTCTCGCGTGAGTCGCAGACCGCGAGAAGGTGCGAGATTCACAACTGCGAAACAGCGAATTCCAGGAGTGATAGGTCACGATGCGAGGTCCACTCTGGACAGGACAACCGTCTATCGCAGGGCCACATATAGACAAACACACTCACACGTGAGTCTGGAGTCACCAGCTCACCTGCATGTCTTTGGATCACCTGTAAGGAATTCAGCTAAATGCATACAAATACTTCCGGGGGTTGTGTGACCTTGCAAATGCGTTGTGTGACCTTGCAAACGTGTTATTTGACTTTTAGAATGTAACTGCTACAAAACAATCAGAAAATGATGATTTACTTCTCTGATTTAATGCATTTCTGTGTGAAAACTGTCTTTTACTGCCAGCAACATATTCTTCAAATTTCCATCAACTGACCATCATCCGCTAGCATTCAGCAAGTGGCAGCAGATCTGTGGGATATTACATAAGCCAAAGAAAACAGTTTTTTAGTTTCATATGCTCCATCGAAATCCTGATGTTGAGTTTATCCTTATTGGACACATAAAATTGATTGCATTTATCATTTTTTAGTTATTGTGATTTCAAGCCGAGTAAAAGTTCTGTTTTTTTTTTTGTTTGTTTGTTTGTTTTTTTAATCATTCTAACAGGCTGGTCCAAATTGTCTTCTTATTTAAAAAAAGTGGCTGAACAGCCTTTACCTAAACAAGTTTACAATAACACCAGTTCTCAAAATTTGCAATTTTCAGTTAGTTGATTTTAACTTGTAAATTTTAGTGATTCAGTAATAAGCACTTTAACCTATCTTGACACAGAATAATCTAATCTGAAAAACAAAGCAAAAAAAAAAAAAAATTAACAGCAGTTTGTGTTTAATTAGTTGAAATTGAAACCAGGTTAATGTTGGTGCAGAACTAGTAAAGATATTAACAGGTTTAAAACATGCTGATGAGGTTTGAAACCACTGAATCAGGTAAAACTGCAACAACCAGTGGTTGTTTTATTGGTAAACCATTAACTGATGATCCAAACAGACTGATTTTAGCTGATTGACTAGTTGGTTAACTAATGTTTTCACCTGTAGGTAGCCTTCAGTTCTGTATCAGGACTGGATCACCAACAGTCGTCATAGTCAGACACAGACAGGTAACACTCTCCAAACAATCAATGAAGGATTTGTGTCCTCTGAGGACACCGTTAAGACACGTGTGACCTTGTGAGACTGATTTTTAAGGCTGGTGTTCCAGATGACGTTCCAGCCAAACCCAGACTGTTTATCTGCAATCCAAAATGTGGAGCCAATTTTCTTTCTAAGGAGCATGTGTGCACATCAGGTCCAGATTATAAAAGTCACAATGCTGCTTTCATTTGCAATGCAGCATATTAAGGCTAATAACACCTGAAGAAAAAAGGCTCCTCACTGACTCAGGTACATGTATTTCTTGCTGCAATTTTACTTCCAAGGCCTGAGTTCTGAAACAAGGTCAGTTGTTCCCCATCTCCTCTTAAAACCCAGACAAGCCAAAGTTCACCTCCAGTTCCTTTCTATTCTGGAAATTATAGGAGCTTTCAGTGAGGTCACTGTGCTGCCTTATGAATAATAGATTTTAATTGATTTAACCTGGTCCTGAAGTGGGCTAAAATGCAGGCCCTGTCTCTTTCAGAGGGCAGCACGAGGGGAGCATGGTCCAGCACACATCTTTAAAAGCCCCTCGACACCAGTACAGGATGAAATATTTACACCGTAGTGAGAACTGACCTCCTGCCTCAAAACCAAGTTGTGATCTCCGATTGATTTTTGTCACAACAACTGGAGTGAGACAAAATGTGGTCAGCAATGTCCGGCTGAAGCGGCGAGTCCCCGCGTTGAGAACACACAACACTGAGCCCGTCTTTGTGATGTCATAATACAGATACTGTATTTGTCATTGCAACCAGTACAACGAAAGTTAAGGTGCAGCCTTTCATTGCAAATATAAACCCGAGTAAACCACATGCAGACTTTAAAGGTCTGGAGAAGAAAAATAAATAAATAAACATAAAATCTCACTGAATAAAAGAGGTGTGTCCAGAGTGCAAATTCAAAAAAAAAAGACAAATTATAAGAATGTAGTAGTAAATAAGAGATTGCATATAAAAAAGGAGAAAAAGTATATAAAAAAAACTGTGGATATTCCACATTATCAAATATTGCACTCAAGTGTGTCATGTGACCTGGCTGTTTGGTTCCATTTGAAGCTCTAACAGCAGTTGGGAAGAAACTGCTTTTCAGTCTGTTTGTTCTTGCTTTAATGGTCCTGTACCATCTGCCTGATGGCAGCAGCTCAAGCAGAGAGTGTCCGGGGTGGGACGAGTCCTTTAGGATGGTGTTGGCCAGGGGTGGCCAAGTTCGGTCCTCGAGATCGACCTTCCTGACACTCTTAGTTGTCTCCCTGTTCCAACACACCTGAATCCAATGAAAGACTCGTTAGCAGGCTTTTAATGAGCCTTTCATTGGATTCAGGTGTGTTGGAGCAGGGAGACAACTAAGAGTGTCAGGAAGGTTGATCTCGAGGACCAAACTTGGGCACCCCTGGTGTTGGCTCTCCTGATACAGTCAGAGCCATGAAGGTCCCCCAGTGTGAGAAGAATGCCATGATAGTTTTTCTGATGTCTATATATATTTTTTGTTTTTGTTTTCTTTTTGTTTTTTGTTACTTTATGCTCCAAGAACGGGGAAAAAATCATGAATTCATCAGAGGGGTGATGAAAACCCTGCACACTGGGATATATCTATATGTCCCATAGTGCATGTGAGCTTTTGAGTGTGCACAGTGCTTTGAGTTGACTCATTCAGCAGTTTGTTGGAGAACTGTAGTTTTTTCCAGGATTACTACAAATCAAGTGTGCACTTAAATGCTGCTTCTGAGCATCGTGCAGCTGAATGGATTAATTACCATCAAAGAGTGCTCAGTGTCAACTTCCCAACAGTTAAAGCAGAGAAAAATACATCATTAATGTTTGTGCTGAACAGCAGAGCTGTAAAACAAAGCCGGCTGGATACATGATCACAGTGAACTTGGACTTATTGATTCAATGTAAATATTATGTGTCTGCACATACAGCGGAGAGTGGAAACATTCCAGCAGGCGGCGTTAAAACGTTGTAGATTTATTCACAGCATTTGCATTATAAATTGGAAAAAACAAAATGAAGCAGCTACACTTGAATTATTAAGATTATGAAGAATTCTAATGAATGCTGTGCTCTTGATATGACTTGTTTTGCTGATAAACAAAGTCCTCCAATTACTGCAGAAACATCTGGGGACTTTGGTACCTGTCATTAATCTGGATCCATCCCACACTTTATCTCCCCTCAGTCACACTGGAGAGGATAAGCACCAAAACACACAGTTAGCGGATGTTTTCTTCCTGGCTTTGTCCCACAAATAAATACCTTCTTCACCTTTTCCACCATCTCTGAGGGTCAATTACAAGTCAGTAAAAAACAAATGAAAACTCTTCACTGCACCTTAAAACTGCTGCAGTTCAAATTTCCAGAAACATTCCTCTTGCACTTTTGGTCTGCTTCATTCAGCACACATTCCCAAAAGCAGGAGAACCTCCAGTTCATCGAAAACATGATAATAATCCTCAGTCAACCTGAACTTGCACCACATTTATTCAAAAGCCTTTTTCCAGCTTCCATCCGTCACTGGCTGCCAAAACTCTCCAGTTCTCCAGCTCGGATCCAGCGCATCAATCCGTCATATTCCGTGGGTGGTCTTTGCACTTTTTTGAACTATATGTAGACATATGTTCCTGGAGATCAATATGAGGGTTTGTGCCCATTCTGTGCACGTCGGTTCAGTCTACATGATCCAGGCTGTGGTGTGTGTATAACCTGGCTCAGACTCTGACCCACACCTGGGATGTGATGCCAGAGCACACCGGGGTTGTGACCAGGTGTATTTGTGTTTGCAGGATTTTAGGATCGGTAGCAGACTGAGGAGGAGACCGGCTGCTGTCCAGGTTCTTTTAAAGTTCCAGCAATCATTTGTGTGAGTTGTGTTTTATTGTTTGCACATCGAGGTGCTGCGTGCGTGAGTGCGTGCTGCTCCCTCTCTGACCTGCAGGACAAGTCGGGGGAAGACTTCTTCTGATTAATGGGCCTGTCGGCCCTCCCACGGTGGCACGTTTCCAAACTAAATTTGGCCACTGCTGGCTAGTGGGGTCAGGTGCAGGCAATGGAGACATTAGGGAGGGCCCGGCTGACAGCAGCATCTCCTGATGACGTCTGGACCTCCGCACCAGGAGGACCTGGAACAGGCTGCGGCGGGTCATCCTGCTGCATTGTTAAAGGTTCTGGTCGTATTTCAGGGGCCGCCTCTGTATCACACAGACTACAAAGAATTTTCCCTTAAAAGGGGCTGGAAGTGGTGTCGTGTCAGTGAGATATGATACTGAATAAAGCACACGCACACACACACAGACACACATGTGCAATGTTACATTCTGAAGAGGATCAGAAGATCCTTGGGTACTGCTGGAATGTCTTTGTGTCAAATGAGCAGTTACTGAAGGAGGTAAAGTTGAGGACTATCACGTGCATTTTTAGGGAGCTTTGATTTCGACCTTTTGGCCATATGACGTTTTTCTCTGTGCATGATCCAGCATGCAAGTGTCTGAGTAATTAGGACCCACTGGCTGCAAAAAGCCAAAGGGACACCCACTATTCACCTGGCTGCAACAGATAGATTGTTTTAGAGATGATGGGATGGACTGGTTGTCTGCTATCCAGGATAGAAGGCGGTTGTGTCGTGGATGCAGCAAAGTACAGCACCCGTGCATGATCTCAGACTTGCCTTCACATTATGCTCTGCTGCCATGCTTTGCTGCATCCACGACACAACTTTGGGTCCTGGATGGCAACCATCCAGGCAGACAACCATTTTGTCAGTGAGATATGATGCCTGAATATAGAACATACGCATTTTTAAAAATGTATCATGATGTTAAATAATGTAACAATATTTCATTTTTGCAGCCAAGCATGAAACAGTTGGGATGAGAATCAAAGACTCTGCATCTTGCATCATTACGCTGTGCCACAAACTGTGCTGGGAAGAAGCTCTTGCTCCATGTGCAGGAGCTCTGGTTTCTTGTGTTCTTGTTCATGAGTGAGGCTAAAATGGTGCAACACTTTTTGGGATGGATTGGGGTCAGATAAGTAATGATGTGGGTGTTCTGGATTGTTCTGGTCAGACTGGCAGAGTCTCAATGTACCAGATGATGTACATGTTCCCACTTTTACCTAGTGACCAGAAAATAAATAAATTTGATCACTGATACAAGCAGACATTTTGTTTGTCTTTAAGAGGGTGTCTCTGGTGAGAATGTCTCCTGGCCACCTTCCTTTGAAGGGTTCCTCTGCATTTCAAACTTTGACGAGATTGTTTGATAGACCCAAAACACACTGGAGATGTTATACAGGATGTCCTACTGGGAACACACTGGGATCCTGCAGGAGGAGCTGCAGAGAAGATGCATGGACCTTAACCTGTCGCCATCACTCCACCTGGCCCTGAGGCAAATCAGACTGGTGGTCATCTCCAGATACTGTTAAGTGGAGGAAAGTTACAACTCATCCTGGATGGGACAGTCCATCACAGGGACCTTCTCCAGCCAAAGCTGGCACCCATTGTACAGATGGGCAGACTGGAACAATACCAATGAAGTGTCTTGTTCAAAGACACAGACAGGTAGCATGAAACACAGACCAATCGAACCCTGGTCTCGGTGTTGGTAGTCCAATTCCTGCTCTGTGATCTAGCCCTGGATATAATGAGTTGAAGCATCTCCCAGTTCTGTGAGGAGTTTGGCATAAATATCAAAACACTGAACAACCAAAGGAGGGGCTCACTGTGCATCACCTGCTCCAGAAAATCTCAGAGTCCTGGTCCACACCGGTGAGCTCAACAGGACTCTGTTTCCTCACTGTGAGTGAGGTAGCAGCATTGTACTATTGACATAACCAACAGGATCCCACTCAGCAGCATATCCATCCTCCACACTGACATTTTCTCACAGCTTGGCAGTGCAATCAGCACTACCCATTATGTACTCCCCACTAGGTAACACGCACAACTTGACCAATTACAGACACAATGAAAGACCTCGCGGCTCATTTTTCTCTGTGTTGTTGCCGGCACCGTCATCAGGACCTCCACAACAGATGGACGTCAAGACTGGTTAGCAGGTCACCTAAGGTGGGCAATGTGAGTACATAATTACAGCTTGGGAACATTTGCCCTTTCCAAATTGTATGAAATGCATAGTGGCTAATTGGGCCACTCTGGCATTTGTGGACTTCACCAGGTCATCTTTTATGTGACGGCCATTATCACTGAAGTGATAAGAGCATTTCAGTGCATCCACAGAAATAACTGGGACTGTGTCAAGTTGAGGAAGACATTACACAGTCAGCTCTGCAGGTCAGGAAGTGAAGCTTTTATGTCCAAACACGGTTTCACATTCAGTCAGAACACCTTCTGTGACAGTTGGGTGGTAAAAGCTATGAAAGTGGAGCACATTTGAGATATTGGATTATTTAGCTCATCTTTAAGTATAGCATGGATTTGCCAGAAAGCAGATTGAGAGTAGTGTGGATTATAATCTTCTGTTCCATTATACCATGAAGCTGCGGCTGGTGAAGCAACAGAAATAAAAACGATTGTTACATTCATAGTCTCTCCAGTCACAGCCACAGCCTGCAAGTCCTTCAGAACCATCGTGGGCATCGTCCCTCACTAGTCCCCTTCATGCACGCTCCCTCACCGTCACCTGCTTTTACAGAAGATTACAACCATTCTGCACCAATTAAATCCAGTTATTCACGTTTTAATGAAACTTATACCAACATGATGATTTATAAAAAAAATGCTTAAATTTTCCCAATTGCTCACAGTGTTCTACAGCGCTACTTTTACCACTGAATACACCCAAATTTAGATACTGACTGGGTATTGGATCCCCCAAAGTCATAGACAATCAGTTAGTAGAGATGGGGAATGAGATCAAGACTTTATGGTCAAAGTGTCAAATTTAGTGAGACAATCATGTCTCTATAACAACCCGTGAGACCAGGTGACCTAAGGCACTTGACCAAGGACAGCAGAAACTGGAACAGGCCACCGAGATGTCCAGATGTCATCAGACCCAGTTTAACTGAACTCCATTAGATATACAACTCCTGAAGAAGGCAAATCTAGAAAATTGTGTCTGTTGACTTGTCAGTGAAATAATGATAATAATCATCCAATTCTATTTCATCCCTTTGAAAAGGACGAACACACACAAAATCTGCTGCAATTCCTGATGTGGAAGCCACCTTAAACTGAAGTGGACAATGTGCACCACCAGCTCATCTGTTAGTCCAAATGTTTATGGACCCAAGAGTACGAGACACCAGCAGACCTTCAGGAGACACCACCTCCTGAGTCCTCACTGACAGCAGAATGCCGCCGTTCCACAAACTCCTCCCAGGTCACAGTGAAGGCAGGAATGTGCCAAATCTTCCTCGGACGGGGGAGTTGAACTACTAACCACCAATAGGTTATGGATCTCTCTCCTCATACCCCCCCCCCCCCCCCCCCCCCACACACACACACACCCGTACATTAAGCAAAGGTAGCTCCATCTGTTCCTGATTAATTCCCCGGCAGGTGACTTATCACCTCCACCCCGGTGACCTCGTTCTCCTGCTCCTCTCCCCTCGTCACTTTTCCCCTCGACTCCCTCATTCCTGAGACCAATTCATCTCATCCTCCGCGTGGTTTATACGCTGCACTTGAAGAGGTTTGTTGACATTTCATTGTACCGCTTTTTAGAATATGGATTTATATGCATGCAGACACACACACACACACACACACACACACACACACACACACACATGTACTCTAACCTTTAAGTAACTGCTAAACAGCCCCACTCCCTCCTGTGTCCCTGTGGCGGGTTCAGTGGACACATCTCGTCCTCAAGGCCAGTGCTAAATGAGAAGCAGAGCTTTGGGATTAGGGGAAGATAGCTGAGGGTTCAGGAGCCTCTCTGGCTTTGATTAGCTTCCTTACTTGATTAAATGCCCATCGTGGAGGAAAAAAAAGATGAAAATTGGATGAGGAGAGAAGAAGGAAAGGGAGGGAGAAGCCGAGCCAAGGCCATTTGTTTTCTCAGCTGGGTCTGGTTCAAGTAGTCGTTTTTTGGAGCCCTTTGGCCCGGGTTCACATGCTCACGTATCACATTCATGCTCACAGATGCACACTCAGATTAATAAAAATGGTCTGAGGGAGGACAGTAAGTCAGAAGATTGGCTCTCACAAGTCCACCATCTCACTCTTTCCTTCCACATCCATTCGTCGCCCGTTTACCTCTTCATCTCTCCCCCACCGTCTGGCCTGTCGGCGTAACCTGACTCCGGCGGCTTCTGACATGATCCAGACCGCTCAGAGCTCCTGTCCAACACTTTCACCACCAGAGCCAGACAGTAAAACAACGAGATTACTACCACATGTTCCTCGCTCAGCCTCAAACCCAGCTCTCTGTTGGCCGGTGTTCTTCACTGCCACCGTGACCGGCTGAGTTCAGGATCACAGGCCACATTAAAAAGCCAGAGTGGGGGAAACTGGCACAGCCTGCACACGAATAAAAAGGTAGAAGTTTGAAGAGTGTGAGTCGATGAAAGGAGGAGGGAAGTCACATGACTATATACAGGAGAACATATTCCATTTGATCATCTTTTCTATAACTCCATCCTCAGCTTTGACATTTAAAAAAAAAAATGAAATAATTAATTTTAATTTAATAATTAAAAAAAACATATATTGATGCTATTGACAGCTTTAATCAATGACAATTAAAGTGGTGGTTGCCTAGAAACCATTCACATAATGAGCAGAGTTGGATAAGGAAGTGTCCAAATACTTATGGACCTGACTTCCAGTCATCGTCTGATACTCTGCTAGTGGTGGTGAGGAAGATCATCTCTCAATCAATTCTTAGATGGGATTCTACATGCAGGGTTGGTCTAGAGATGCCTAGTCTGGGAAATCCCAGACGTTCAGGGTCTGAGGACCTGCTGCAGCTGTCATCCACCTTCACATCAATTGGCTTGCAACCCATCGCCTCCTCTGCCTGATCCGCTGTTGAGGACTTCTTGTTTCACCAGAGTGCCATTAGCCATCCTGTGTTCAGGGTTCCTTTTTGGGGCTTCATGGCTACTATAGCAGCCAAGAGGCACACAAGGTCCTCACTGTATTTCACCCCAGCAGGTAATCCCCTACTTGATCCGTTACCTAGGTGTCACGGCGTGGACGAGGGATTGGATTTTGGCACCATGACGTATGTAATCGTGTTAATCCAAACACAAAATGTAAGGATTGTTTAGGTTTGGCACAAGCAGGCATTCGGAGTCTGAGTCTGTCTTCAAGCTTTTCTTGTAATCAAACTAATCACAATTAATTTATAGCCATCAAACTTTGAAGGGTCCATCAGTGTAATCTGCAACACTGAGCGGTCTGCAGAGTTCCATTCCTGCTTTGACTTTGCACCTGCACATACACTTTGTTGGCAGAAGGCGTCACAGGTCGGCGTGCACGCCCCGGCGTCACATCAACATGTAAGACTCACACTCAGTGCTGCACTTGTCCACATGCAGCACAAACACATTTTTATGTAAAAAGGTCTTCCGATCACACATAACTGATGTAAACTTAATGTGAATTAATGAGACTGTCGGAGTTTCGTTCCAGCATTCGCAAAAGTTAATAAAACAATATTGCGATTGGTAGGAAAGAGAACCCTGTGGACCAACCTTTAGATTAAACACCTAATGGCTCTGAAGCTGGAGGCTAAATTGAAATGTAAAACCCAGAGCAAGACCCTCATTCACCCTTATCTGTGTGAGTGACGAGGCTGCCTTCACCAAGTGAGATTGGGGCCATCGAGTTGGATGAACCGCAATTTGCTTTGTTAGAGGTATCACCAGATCACAGTATAGAGATCCACACGTTTGGAATGCAGTGGAACAAATGAATGAGGTTCAAAGGCTTTGTCTCTCACAATGTTAAAAGAGACTTTAGCAGAAAGGATCTGGATTACAATGCAGCATAATGCAATATAATCAAACACAAATAATACAGTTCGTCTCCTCTTATAGTGGAATATTCTTTTTTTAAGTGTTGCTATAGTTGGCTGATTGGCAGGAGGTCCCATCTTCTGTGTTTACTGGTGGCTTTGCAGCATCCTTCCACAGATTTTGTTACCATCAGCCGGATGTTGTGATATTATAGTATCACGACATCAGGCTGATTGTCGTGATACTATAGTTCAGTCTGTTATCAGGATAAGAAGCAAGTTATGAAGTAAAACTGACAGCATGAAGAATTTCAGATATTCTGGTGTCTCACAGAGGAAAGCAGCTGCTGTGTTTCTTGTACTGCTGGGAAACTTTAACAAACTCATTTATTATCAGGTAATTCATGTTTTCCATTCTGTAAATGATATGATTCAGGTCCTCTGGCTGATTGTGTTTTTGAAAACTAACATTGGTAGACTTGGCAATCATTAAACACTACCTACGTAACTAGTAGTATTTACTGTGACTAATTTTTATAGATGTAGATCAGTGATTTCCAAAGTGTGGGCCATGTGCCGCTGAGCAGGGAGAAGTCACGAAAAGATTATATATATATATATATATATATATATATATATATATATATATATATCTGTCTGTGTATTTTGTATACACAGTGCACCTGGAAATTATTCACAGTGCTTCACTTTTCCACATTTTGTTCTGTTACAGCCTTATTTCAAAATAGAGTAAATTAAATTTTTTCCCCAAATTTCTACTCACAACACCCCACAGCCTTTGCTCAATACTTTGTTGATGCACCTTTTACAGCAATTGCAGCCTCAAGTCTTCTTGAATATGATGCCACAAGCTTGGTGCACCTATCTTTGGGCAGTTTGGTCCATTCCTCTTTCAACACCTCTCAAGTCATGTGCCTTTTACTAAGGAGTGGCTTCCGTCTGACCACTCTACCATACAGGTCTGATTGGTGGATTGCTGCAGAGAAGGTTGTCCTTCTGGAAGGTTCTCCGATATCCTCAGAGGAATGCTGGAGCTCTTTGCTTGCAGAGGATAGAGTGTTAAAGCAGCTCTTCTCTGTTTTGCAGAGGGTAGAACTACACATCAACTATGAAACATTTAACAGGTAGGTGCTCAACTGATTTTAAGTTTTATAAATATTTGTAGCTGTTCAGCTTTATTTACCACGTTATCAGTAAAAAAAAAAATGTATCGCAAGATAATTAGTCCGATAATGGTTTTTAAAGTTATCTAAAAAGATAATCCAATAATGAAAACATTATCTTCGATAATTATTGGTTATCAGATTATCGGAACTGTGCCCACCACTGCTGAAAGGTGATTTTCAGGATAAGTCCTGTTCCATTGTAGCTACTTCTAAGCTGCTTTGAAAACCAGTGGGTGGAGCTCCACGCTGATTGGAGGTTGACTCATGCAGGACAAAACAACAGCATCAAGCACCAAACTCATGAACTGAGGCAAACAGTAGAACCAGAACATAAATTGCAGAGGCCACAGATGGACTGATGTGATGGTATAGGCTCTTGGCATGAACTCTTGTCCTCGAAGAGAAGTGAGGAAATCTACAGTATTAGATGACTGCATAAGTAGCTGCATGAACCTGGTGGGTCTTCAACCCAGTGGAGACACTACAGGGTGATTCCTATAAATACTCAAAACATCTGGGATGTAGACTGAGTTTTTTCTGTGAAAAAGGACTTATTGAAATTCACAGAATTAGTCTGTATGAATGTTTTGTTTGGTTTTTTTTACTTAACTGAACGCTTGGGTTCAACCTGAGAGAGCAGATTTCCAAGGCTTTCTGTTGGTGTTTGAAGAATATATGTAGATGACATTCCTCTCTGTGCAGGAACCTGTTTTGTGCATCCTGGGCTTCACTTTGTAACAATAACTGCATGATATTATTACAGATAGAACAGAACAGGGTGTAACGTCGCCCCGTCGCCAAGCTTGGTTTGAAAAAGGTCAGTTATGAATAAAATACTGTCACTTAATTGTGTTCTTAGAATGCGCGCCTCAAGATTCACTCCAACACATCGTTCCCTCCTCTTATTCACTCAACAGGACACTCCTCCACCTGTTCCTTTTATGTTTCCTTGGTGATGTTTCTCTTCCTTCCTCCATACTGAATACTCCTTCCTTCCTCCCTTCTCACCCTCATATCCTCCTTTTCATTTATCTCTCCTCTTCTTACCACCAATAGCCCCTCCATCGCCAACCGTTCATTACTCTAATCAACTCCAGCAGCTGAACAACCGCTTGCTGCCACACCGCAGTCTGCTTTTTTTCCCAAATCCCCTGACTCATTTGCATATGCACCCACTTAATTAGCATGGGGGCGCAGGTGTGTGGTGATAATCATTATTAAACATGACAGTCACCTGTGACCGCAGAGCACCCCCCCCCCACACACACACACACACACAGACACACACACACACACACCAACTCCTCTCTGCCTCAGCATCATTATCAATGAGCACAGCCAGTGATGATGTCATTTCCTGCTTCAGTTTCACTGTAGGTTGCACTCGGCTCCCTGTTCGTGTCTGCAACCCCATTACCGACCTCTGAAAGACGTGCTGGTTTCTGCAAAAACAAACGTGCATCATGTGATTACTGTCTGAGACATTTTAGAGAAAAACAAAGATCAGAGGTTACCAATGTCCTGGGGAGACAAATGGATGTCTTTGCTGTCAGGTCTCTCTGGAGG
Organism: Thalassophryne amazonica; assembly: GCF_902500255.1. Classification (NCBI taxonomy): domain Eukaryota; kingdom Metazoa; phylum Chordata; class Actinopteri; order Batrachoidiformes; family Batrachoididae; genus Thalassophryne; species Thalassophryne amazonica. The sequence goes on along the minus strand of NC_047117.1, from coordinate 92,797,798 downwards.
ATCCTTGGATCCTGTTCAGTTACTTTGGGAGACTCAGATGAGGAGTTTCACTTTGTGGGGGAACATCAGCTACAAACTTGCAGTCATGTTGTGTGTTTCTCTGGGCATGATCCAGCATGCAGGTGGCTCAGTGCTTCAGACCCCAGCATTCAAAAACACCAAAGACCCACTCATTTGTCACCTGGCTGCAGTTGTTTACTTTTAGGAGGTGGGATTGGATTGGTTGTCTACCAGCAAGGACCCAGGACACAGGCAGAGAGAGAATGCTGGACTTACCTCAGAGATGCGGCTCCTTTTCTACTTTGTCAAGATTTTCTTTTGCCGTGTGCAAACGTGTGTCATGGGGAGGTGATGGTTTAGTGGTTAAGCAGTGGGCTGGAATCCAGAGGATCCACTATCCAAAACCCCATCAGGTGGTAAAATCACTGAGGGCCCTTGGTTAAGGTCCTTAATTCCCCCTGTTGGTCCTGGTGTGTAGGGAGCACCTTGCATGGCAGCACCCTGACATCGGTGTGTGTAAATGGGTGAATGCAAGGCATCAATGTAAAGTGCTTCGAGCGTCTGATTCAGATGGAAAAGTGTTATGTAACATGTAAACTAGATTTAAATATAGAATGAATTAACCTCCAAATTTATATGACTGTAAATTATCAGATTTAGTGTGTGTGATTATATATATACGAGGTCTATTAGACAATAAACCGACCCTTTTATTTTTTTTTAACTACGGCGACACTACCAGACCAAAATCTCTCATCAGCCGTTAAAATTTTTACTGAAAACCAGCTGAATTTATCGAAGGGTGTCCACTCAGTTGTGCCTTACAGTTTTTGAAAAAAAAATGTATCAAACAAAGCAGCAGTCTCTGAGCCATTCCTAAACAATGAAAAAACAACTAGAGGGTGGGCGACTCCTCACTCAGACTGCCCACAGGCGAATGATGTAACCGACAGGCGTGAAAAAACTCTCGCATGCCCATGAGGGTTCAAGCATGTCTGATGTAATCACACGTGATTCAAATCCATATGGTTTTTGAAAAAAAATAATAAGGTCGGATACTTTTCTAATAGACCTCGTGTGTGTGTATATATATATATATATATATATATATATATATATATATATATATATATATGGAGCGTGAGATCGATAGACGGATCGGTGCAGCATCTGCAGTGATGCGGTCGCTGTATTGGGCCGTCATGGTGGTGAAGAGAGAGCTGAGTAGGGGGGCAAAGCTCTCGATTTACCGATCGATCTATGTTCCGATCCTCACCTATGGTCATGAGATTTGACTCATGACCGAAAGAACGAGATCGCGAGTACAAGTGGCCGAGATGAGTTTCCTCCGTAGGGTGGCTGGGCGCTCCCTTAGAGATAGGGTGAGGAGGTTGGTCACTTGGGAGGAGCTCGGAGTTGAGCCGCTGCTCCTCCACGTCAAAAGGAGTCAGTTGAGGTGGCTCAGGCATCTTTTCCGGATGCCCCCTGGACGCCTCACTGGAGAGGTGTTCCGGGCACGTCCCATTAGGAGGAGGCCCCGGGGAAGACCCAGGACACGCTGCAGGGACTACATCTCTCGGCTGGCTTGGGAATGCCTTGGGGTTCCCCCGGAGGAGCTGGGGGAGGTGTGTGTGGATCGGGAGGTCTGGGCGGCTTTGCTTGAACTGCTGCCCCCGTGACTTGACTCTGGATAAAGCAGAAGAAAATGGATGGATGGATGGATATATATATATATAAAATCTTAGTGTTCTGTTCCCTTTAATTCACAAAAGAAGGGTCTTCATTGTTTATCTATACAATGAAGACAAAGGCATGAAGCTACAATGACGTTACGATGGTGTTCGTTTGTACTATGTATGTTGTAATTATTGTTATACTGTTTTCTTGACCAGGTCTGTCTTGTAACAGAAATTTTAATCTCAATAAGACATGACCTGGTTAAACAAAAGGTTATAATAATGAAGGCCCTTCTTTTTGTCCTCTGCATTTACACATCCTAATCACTGTTAAATGTGTTATAAAGAGTCAAACAGCAAGTTCATAGCAAGATACAGAAAGAAAATCAAAAGCTGAACTTTGTATTTTAGTTTATGTATACACACACACACACACACACACAATTTTTTAATCTTAATTCAGATTTTTTTTTTCTTTAACTGAATGATGAGTAAATGTTAGTAAAATTTCAATTTCACTTTATGTCCAAGCCAGTTTGTTGGAGATGTCCTTATAAAACTTACAATCAGAACAGCCCAAACAATAAAATAAAGGACAATCATCCCATATGCATATTTTTTTAACCTGTGTACAGTATATAATGATGATAAATGCAGTTGGTGTATGTGTGATTGAGGTAAAATATCTGCTTGAAAAGCCAAAATGACTTTCAGCAGATGTCACTGCTACAAATTTACCTTTCAAACAGATTAAAACACTGAAATGTAAAATATTATACTGACTGTCACATAATTTACTGGTCACATTTTCCTCACTCAGGAGTCCTGAGTGACAGTTTAGTGTGTGAACTGTTCAAACATAATGAAATTATTTCAGTGAATTTAATTCTATGAAATCACTGCTGAACCAATAAAATCACATTTCTTTGTGTTTATAGGTTCAGTTATGAATTGAGTGTGACGACACAAAAGTGGAGCTTATGTGGGTATTACTCTTTGAGTAGAGCTATGCTGCCTCCTGCTGGAAAGTTGATGACAGTGAAGGAAATTTGATTTTTCTTTCCGTATCTTGCTGTTTTTAGTTTTGTTGTTGTTGTTGTTGTTGTTTGTAGAGGAAAAAAATAGATATTGATTAACAGATTCTATACAAAGATAATTTCTGCTTCTTACATGAAGTATTACATTAGAATGCAAGTGCAAACAGTTGAAACAGTTGTATTTAAATTGCAATTTAAAAGGTTGAGTCATGTTTTAAAAAAAAAAAACAAATTCAAAAGCAACTTACCAGTTGCTTAACCATGAGGTGATGATCTAGTGGTTAAGGTGTTCGGCTTAAGACCAAAAGATCTTTGGTTCAAATCCCCGCCTGACTGGAAAATCACAGAGCGCCCTTGGGCAAGGTCTTTAATCCCCTATTACTCCCAGTGTGTAGGGAGCGCCTTGTGTGGCAGCACCCTGACATCGGGGTGAATGTGAGGCATTACTGTAAAGCGCATTGAGCGTCTGATGCAGACGGGAAAGTGCTATATAAATGCAGTCCATGTACCAGTCAACGCCATAATATCCTGTCTTGTAGGGGCCAATAATAATGTTCACAACTTTTGGCTCTGGTATGTTTACTTTACTTTTAACTTAAATAATAATAATAATAAGAAGAAGAAGAAGAAGAAGATGATACAAAAGGTCTCAACATTTTGATCTTCAACCCAAAAATAATCTGTACAACAACAACCAGATGAAATACATCAAACAAAGAAAGACAAAAAATACACTGACCTGAAAATGTGATAAATGCATGGCATCAATTCCAGAATGACTTTTCTGCCTAAATATCTCCCTGTAATAATAAAGCATTCAGCTCATGATCAATCATGGCTCAGTGCACTCAGTATTTTGGATGTACAGCTCTCAGACTGACAGCATGCAGTGGTTCATGTGATGCTGCGGGTCACCTAGTTGTGGTCTATAATGTGGGGAATTTCTCCATATTCCGTCACAATGTGCCGTGATACCTGTTTTAAGCAGCTACTAATAGTTTTGTGTGATTATCAAAGTAGAAAAAAAATATTATGCATCATTTTTGATCATAATTCAGCACCATGGACAGCGATCAGCACATCGTCACGCAGTTAGAATCGGTACATTCAGGCTGCAAAGTGATTCTTCTGAACTGTGCGGCTAAATACGAAGCGGAATATTTAAAAATACGGAGATGTTTTGCAAAGCCAACCTTAGTTATTTTGCATAATGTCATAGAAACTCTTTACTATAGTTTGTTGTCAGAAAACCTGTTTCATTTTTTAACACAGTGACTCCAGCAAACCTTCGCTGACGGAACGTTCATTCAGTTTGTGATTTTAGTGTTTAGTGCAGCATTCATTGCACTGATGAATTCCAACCCCTGGTGTTAACACTTCAGTTAGTTCACAATTCAGTCAGATGGCCTTTTATTTATTTATTTTTAAATAATGTTAATCTGCTCTGAGCCAAATGAACTGTTGCTGTCGAATTTCAAAGCAGAAATGTGATTGTGGCGCCACCTGGAGGTGTAATAAGTAAGTTTATTTATATGGCACCTTTCAAGATAAAAATCACGTCCTTCACATAAAAACAAAGAAGTTAAAAACAGCAGAAACATAAAACAGATAAAACTAGCCAGCCTATACAAATGTGTCTTGAGCTTCACTTTAAACATTTCTTTCGAGTCCACAGAACGTAGGCCCCAAGGCGATGTAGTCTACATTTTAGGAGCCAGCACAGCCTCCCCTGGTCTTCAGTCTTGTCCTATAGGTCAACCAACAGGACCAGATCCGAAGATCCTCACAATGCCATTTTGCAGAATCACAGCTGATTTGTGTTCCTCCGTCAGACATCTAACCCATCTAATGATCACTTCGATGTCAAATAAGTCTAAATGACGAGTTACTTACTTTCACTGTCTATGATATTTGTTTTGTCTTAAACACTTCATAAATATGAAATTTAAAATACAAATCCCAAAAGGAGGAAAAACTCAATGCACCAAACAAGTATAAATTTTAATGGAACTGATCATTTTTACAGACTGTGCTTTATTTATTCATTTAAGTCAGGGGATAATTTCAGTGTTGCTTGTGCCATTCTGGGGCAGTTTTGCCTTGGAAATACTAGCTGTACTTGCCTAACAGTGTCCACTAGATGGCAGCATTTTTATTTAATAATCAGCTCTTTTGGGACAGCCTGAGCCTTATCTGCGCTGCCTCACATAACTGATCCGGCTAAGCTGGTGTCTCTCTGGAGTGGGAATCACATTTAGACAAACTTCTGAAAGGTCAATCACAGTTTGGAAAAGTAGGAGAACCAGTTCATATCTGGCACCATGGTTTATGTGTAGAACAGACCCCTGGCTTAATATGGCACATATACAACCCCTGGCAATAATTATGGAATCACCAGCCTCGGAGGATGTTCATTCAGTTGTTTAATTTTGTAGAAAAAAAAGCAGATCATAGACATGACACAAAACTAAAGTCATTTCAAATGGCAACTTTCTGGCTTTAAGAAACACTATAAGAAATCAGGATAAATAATTGTGGCAGTCAGTAACGGTTACTTTTTTAGACCAAGCAGAGGGAAAAAAAAATATGGACTTACTCAGTTCTGAGGAATACATTATGGAATCACCCTGTAAATTTTCATCCCCAAAACTAACACCTGCATCAAATCAGATCTGCTCGTTAGTCTGCATCTAAAAAGGAGTGATCACACCTTGGAGAGCTGTTGCACCAATTGGACTGACATGAATCATGGCTCCAACACGAGAGATGTCAATTGAAACAAAGGAGAGGATTATCAAACTCTTAAAAGAGGGTAAATCATCACGCAATGTTGCAAAAGATGTTGGTTGTTCACAGTCAGCTGTGTCTAAACTCTGGACCAAACACAAACAACATGGAAAGGTTGTTAAAGGCAAACATACTGGTAGATCAAGGAAGACATCAAAGCATCAAGACAGAAAACTTAAAGCAATATGTCTCAAAAATCGAAAATGCACAACAAAACAAATGAGGAACAAATGGGAGGAAACTGGAGTCAACGTCTGTGACCGAACTGTAAGAAACCGCCTAAAGGAAATGGGATTTACATACAGAAAAGCTCAACGAAAGCCATCATTAACACCTAAACAGAAAAAAACAAGGTTACAATGGGCTAAGGAAAAGCAATCATGGACTGTGGATGACTGGATGAAAGTCATATTCAGTGATGAATCTCGAATCTGCATTGGGCAAGGTGATGATGCTGGAAGTTTTGTTTGGTGCCGTTCCAGTGAGATTTATAAAGATGACTGCCTGAAGAGAACATGTAAATTTCCACAGTCATTGATGATATGGGGCTGCATGTCAGGTAAAGGCACTGGGGAGATGGCTGTCATTACATCATCAATAAATGCACAAGTTTACGTTGATATTTTGGACACTTTTCTTATCCCATCAATTGAAAGGATGTTTGGGGATGATGAAATCATTTCTCAAGATGATAATGCATCTTGCCATAGAGCAAAAACTGTGAAAACATTCCTTGCAAAAAGACACATTGGGTCAATGTCATGGCCTGCAAATAGTCTGGATCTTAATCCAATTGAAAATCTTTGGTGGAAGTTGAAGAAAATGGTCCATGACAAGGCTCCAACCTGCAAAGCTGATCTGGCAACAGCAGTCAGAGAAAGTTGGAGCCAGATTGATGAAGAGTACTGTTTGTCACTCATTAAGTCCATGCCTCAGAGGCTGCAAGCTGTTATAAAAGCCAGAGGTGGTGCAACAAAATACTAGTGATGTGTTGGAGCGTTCTTTTGTTTTTCATGATTGCATAATTTATTCCTCAGAATTGAGTGATTGCATATTTTTTTCCTCTGCTTGGTCTAAAAAAGTAACCGTTACTGACTGCCACAATTTTTTTTCCTGATTTCTTATAGTGTTTCTTAAGGCCAGAAAGTTGCCATTTGAAATGACTTTAGTTTTGTGTCATGTCTGTGATCTGCTTTTTTCTACAAAATTAAACAACTGAATGAACATCCTCTGAGGCCGGTGATTCCATAATTTTTGCAAGGGGTTGTATTTGCAGTGCGCACGCACGCGCACACACACACACACACACACGTTGTGCATGATTAATTCTTTGCAGAAATGACAGCTGGATGAAAAAGTTTGATTTTAAATATTAAGAGTCTTTTTTTCTGTCCACAGTACCTGTAACAGCAGCTGCATTGGCGATTTTGTGAGGGGAAAAAGTCCTCAAAGGAGGATATGGCATCATTAATGCATTCCAGCCAATAGTTGCTTCATGTCTGAGAAAAATGGATGTCTCCTGGATCATGTTTTGGGGATGTGTGAGCTACAAAGGCACAAGAAATTTGGTCAGAATTGATGGCAGGATGAATGCAGCATGTAATACTGGAGGAAAATTTGCACTCATCAGCCCGGAAGCTGCGCATGGGACATACTTTGATGTTCCAACATGACATGGATCCAAAACACATGGCCAAGTCGACCTGTTATTGGCTACAGCAGAATAAAGTGAAGGTTCTGGAGTGGCCATCTCACTCTCCTGACCTCATTATCATTGAGCCATTCTGGGGAGATCTCAAATGTGCAGTTCATGCAGGACAGCCCAGGAATTTACAGGAACTGGGCCCTTTTTGCTAAGAACAATGGGCAGCTTTATCATCAGAGAAAATAAAGACCCTCATCCACAACTACCACAAAAGACACCAAGCTGTCATTGATGTTAAAGGGGGCAACACACGGTATTAAGATCTGGGGGATGTAAACTTTTGATCAGGGCCATTTGGGTCGTTACTGTTGTCATTATGATTTATAAAGAGTAAACACAGTTGTTTGACAATAAATGGCTTCGTACAACCACAAACCACGAGTGGAAAAAGTTTGTGTTGTCATTCATATTCTCTGAAAAATGGCCAAAATAATAATAATAATAATAATAATAATATTCTGCCAAGGTATGTAAACCTTTGAGCACAACTGTAAATGTACTCTTTTCAAAGTCCAAACCAAATGGTCGATTTGAACATAGTATCCCGAGTTAACCTCTAGTCACTGATGCTTGCTTATAGTGTGATTACTGGGTATTCCCTCAAAAATGCAATATGCAAAGGAATTCCCTTAACATCACATGAAAAAAAACATGTAAAGCATTAAATTGGAATTTAAATTCTGTTTCTGGTTAAACTGTAACAGAAAAAGAAAAAATATATTTTCTTTGTTAAAAAGTGCATGTGCGTGGCGTGAGGTCAGTGTCCTTTCAAAACTGATCTCAAAGGGGACACTGTGGTTCCATACCTATATCACGTCTTGTTGATGTTCGGCCGAAAATGGCCTGATCTGGGTTTGGAAGTTCTCCAAATTGGACAGGTTTCATTAAAATGACTAATTCTGTTTGAGCTGCCATTGACTGGAACCAAAGTGCAGATTGGAACAAGAGTCCTTTTGATCGTTTATCCAACAAGGGGACTGTCTGTTGCAATGTAATCAATTCAGCAAAAATGACTGATGTCAAACAGAACACTGATCAGTGATTTTAGAGATGAAAAATCAGAATATAAGTGAGACAGTCAAATGAAAATTAGACATGGCGTTCAGTGCAGCGTGTATTTTAATGTTTTTTTTTTTGTTGTTGTTTTTAAATGGAATTTTGGGGGGCGGGACATCCTGCCTGTTGTGACTGATGATGGTGAGTCATGGGAGGATGTGGATCACAGGTAGGACGGTACTTCCACAATAAGATGCGACCTTCCAGCTGGCATTGGCATGTTTGTAATACAGGATGGGAGGATCGCGGTACAGTCGTGTCAGACTGTCTGCGGCCAGAGGACGGTCTACCATTATCACAGTAACCCTGTTCTTCTGTCCTGGTCCTCAGGGACACCTGCTTGGCACAGTTTCCAGCTCTCTTTTCTCTACAACATGGAACCAACCACATGATCACATCAGGTTGACATTTAGAAATTTGATGATTATAGTTCAGCACATTGAAATTCAAGAGGACATGAACAGGCATATTCTTGAGAACATCTTATTTTTTAACAAAGTCTGTGTACGGGTTCTTCAGTGGGGATTTATGTGATCCACACACACAAACAGAGTCCAAACTTAAATATTTACATGTCCTACAAACCAAACAGAGCTGACGGAGAGCAGAGCAGATTCCTCATCTCCCCACTGACCTTGACGGCAGCCTCACTGTGACTCCACGACAGAAACCCAAATAACTGCCATGGAAATAAAAATCAATGCAGGAAGCAGATCTGTTGCCAGAAGGTAGTGCTCCAAGGTCAGCATCTGTGCTCGGCTGGCGATCACGTTCAGCTCCTCACTCTGTCACACAGATGGAGACAAACAGCACTCGAGGAAAGATAAACGCACTAAACGGTCCCACCACAGATCAGCAGCTTCCTGCAAAACTGGCAGGAGGGTGAAACTGTTTTCTGGGCGTGTTTTTGGATCAAAATACCCAAGATGGTTGCAATGAATGTTCTATTTAGGTACATTACTGGAATCCAACTGCAGATCAGCTGTATAGAAGTGGATGACATAGAGGTGCACTTTGTTTGACCATCTTTTATCATTTTTTTGGATTTGTTCTGACAGAATGCAATGGGCCCCAGACCCAGGGTCTATAGCTGCACCCCTGAACATTACTAGCATTGTATGCGAGGGCTCTATTCAAGATGGTGATTGTTATATTAATTAACTGCACCTTGTGAGCCCTTCTGTGACCAGTGATTGCCTCCTGGTATTTCTTGTGGTAAAGGTAACAGGGCAGGAAGAAAATCAACTGGCATCAGATCTGTTTGTTTTAATGACCGTGTTGTTTGTAGGTTATTTGAGGTCTTAGTATTTTGGGATTTGTCCTCTCCCATTTCACTTCAGCTGAGCACACTGTCAATGGGGACTGTTACATCTATAATTTTGGCTGTTTTTTTTCTTGCTTATTCCAAATTACAATATCGGGTTTTATTGCACCTCCTTTGCTACGTCTTCCTGCTCCGATCATTCCGTTGTAGAAGATGGCAACTTTTCTGGTGTTGCTTTGACTGATGTGTTTTCAGTCTGTTGTGGGAACAAGTTTTAAATCAATTATCCTGAAAGTGATCACAGTGTTGTTTTCACTGGAGTGTGTGTGTGTGAGTGTGTGGTATGTCCACACACACACACACACACACTCTCAAACAGCTGGATGGGTTTCCTTCAAACTTCAGAATATTAGATAACTAGTGTTGATTAATTTTTGGTGTAGTTTGGTCAAAGATTAATGAAAACATGGTTTGAAAACATCTTTTTTTTTTTATACACGAACAACCAAGAAGCCTCGGCAGATGATCTAATGAATGTGTTGATCACTAAAATATTTATATGAATGACTTCATAATGAAGTCACATGATGAAGCCATACATGGTTTAAACACACACACACACGCACAATAGAGTAGAACTGAAAAGAGAAAAATCACAAAATACCAAGACCTTAATAATGACCTATGAACAACATGGTCATTGAAAGAAATAGATATCATACCAGTTGTGGTGGGGGCAACAGGCCTCATGAAGAAGAACCTGAAGAAATACCTCAAGGCAATCCCTGGTCACTCAAGTGCCCATGAGGTGCAGATATCCACAATTAAGTGAACGGTCATCATCTTGAAGAGAGTAATGTTTAGTAATGTTTAGGAAGCAACTATAGACCCCGAGTTTGGGGCCCATTGCACTCTGTAAAAAAATAAATCTAAGTCAGAGACACACCCCCTTACAGAGAGATGTATATTTACACTGTGTGTGTGTGTGTGCGCACGTGCACAGGATGTGCATCAGCCCTCTGATGGCTTTCATTCATAAATGTAAAGGGGGAACAATTTTCAAAAAGGATAATTGTGTAGAAAAAACAAATACAGTATGTTCAGGATTTTGTTTGGCTTTTAAAGGAAAAATGTAGTTATGAGTCAAATTTGAGCCTTTTTTTTTTTTTAACAGTTGTGCATTTTATATCCCGTCGGGAACACTGAGGAATGTTCTCGGAGAAGCTCTATAATGTGGCTGCAGAATGAGGTGAAGAAACACGGAGTAGGAAATAAAAAGCACAGCAAAGTGATTCCATGTGGACAGCCTTTTTGTGAACGTTTGTTCTAAACAAAAGATGAATCTTTTCATCTTTTGGCCTTTTTTCAACAATTTTTTTTTCTCTGCGTGCAACAACTTGTCTGTCACTTCTCCAGTCACAGTATAACGGTGAAGTCTCTCCATGCACAAGCCAGCACAGATTGTGCCTCCTTCAGTTATTGTGGGTATTTTGATGGCTTCCCTCACTTGTCTCTGTTGTGCGCACACTCAGGTTTTGATGGCAGCCTGCACTAGAATTATTCTCTGATAATCTTTACATTTCCTATCAGCTGTTTTAACCAAATGCAAAGAGACATGCAAGACTCAAAACCAGCTCTGTGCCACTCACCTCCAGACAGCAAATCCACCTAACGCACTGAAAGCAGTCATCCTGAGTCACTGTCGTCTCACACCTGATAAGATTTGTGCCCCCTGTGGTGTTTTGTATAGCACTTTTAGGGTAATGCATTTCAAACTGCTTCACACAATCAAAAAAAAAAAAAAGATTAAGAATCAATAACAATGTAAACTTAACATGTTAATTTTTACCGAATCAATAACAATGTAAACTTAACATGTTAATTTTTACCTAAGACCAAAATATGGCCATGGGGTATTGCAAAGGCTTTGCACCTGTCTGTGTTCAGCATAAGTCCAGTCCTGTTACTGCAGGCTCTTCAAATTCACAGGGAACATTCTTGGGACACACACCTTGGACAAGTGCAAACATGGCTAACCTTGACCTATTTTAAGAGGTCAGAAGGTCACATTCTGTTTCCTATTTTTACTCTCATACGTTAACCCCGTCATTGCCAAATATCACACAGAGTGACCGTGTGCACGTTGCTGTGGCCTCACAGAGATCTGAGAGTGTGTCTTAGAAGATCGTGGCCCACATTCTGAAGAAACATCCACAAAAAAAAAAAAAGCTTCATTACACCGTTTGTCAAGATGTTTCTTAAACAAGGAGACAACGTAATTTTTTCACTGAGCAGCAACTTTATTTCAAAGCCATTTAGTCAGAATGTTCCTTAATCACCGGCTCTTCCATCGTTCGTCTCGACGTGTTCGGCCTCTCTGAGGACAGTCTGAAAACATCAGATAAAACATTAGACACTAATTATTTCACCACTTTGTAAAAGGTCAAATTAAGGTGAGACAACCAATTAGTCGAGTTAATTTTACAGTGAAGTGATGAAACAAAAGGTTAAAGGTTCAGACAGGATTTAGGTGATGGACACATCTGTTTGGTTGTAAGACATAACTGATTCAACGACAGCAAAAGGATTAATTAAAGCAGGGATGACTTTATAATCTCTAGACTGCTTTAACAAACAACGGGTTGGACTGGCATTCACCCTGACATTAATAGACTTATTTCTTTTAACAAGAAATGCAATCCAGTTTTAGATTTTTGTGTTTCCTTGGATTTGTTGTTTGGTGATCACATAATTCACATCCTGCATAAAGTTGAAGAGAAAATCTTATAACAGTTAAAGAAATCTTTGGCTCGGGCGGCTGTGAAGGTTCAGAAACATCATACATCACCGCTGCTCTTCTAAAAACCGAAAATAATTTGGATTTATTTTCATGCACGTCCAAGAGCTCAACATCAACCCTTTAAGTGGTTATGGAGCCGTTACCTCAATTTTCATGCAAGATTTCATTCTAGATTTAATAACACATTCCATGAGTCCTCTTGCAGGGATGATGGTGCAGAAGTGGCATTTGACAATTGACATCAACAGCACTCACACTGCGAGGAGATGGTGAGATCCACCATGAATGAACTGAAATACAAAGGATATCAGGATGGATTTGTCCCAAATACCCGGATGGGGTTTTCTGATTCTGAACATTTTGATTTAAACCAGATTTTTTTTTAATCTGAATGCAGCTACCTCTGGGATCACAAGATTAACATTCCTCACTACGTTCAAGTACTCACAGCGTCCTCTCCACTGTGGCGGTGTGCAGTATGGATGCAGTGGCAAAGAAAACCACTTGTTTCTCTGCAGTGCCTTCTCACTAAGAAAATCTGCCCAGTGCTTTCCCTTCCACATGCAGACACACGTGTCCAGATCCAAGAATTTTCTTGCACCTTCCCAGTTTTCTTGACATCTTCCCAAAATTCTTTGGTGAAACTGTAAAGATTTCAGCTTGAGCTGGATTGAGTTTTGAGTTTGCAGGATGAGCTGGATTTGAAAAACACATCTGAACCCTGTCCAGCTAGAAAGCAATCCAGGTTGAACTGGGCTCGAGCTGGATTGCCAACACTAGTCTGACCTGGTTGGCACAATTCACTCTTCAGGTCCTCAGTTAGCCTAATCATCTTTAACTTGGAGTAAACCCTCTCATGTAGACACAGAATATCACACAGAAAGATCCCAGACTGGGCTGCTGATTTGAGTTTAACTCATTTTTCCATCTTAAGGTTAGAACACTGAAGAACCCAGCAGGCTGTGATGTGTTAAAAGATAATGAGTCAAAGGTCAGTCGTTGTCAGCACTGACACTATGATTCATGAACATGGACAAATACGAACTGTGAGCACAATATAATCCAAACATGAGGATGGCTGGACAACATGCAAATTATAAGACAAGTGACTCAGTCAGACTCTACGGAATGATAATTTTGTCATTGCTTTAGGTAAAAACGGGGCACGCAATACAATTACAGGAAACTAAAAAGTCAGCTGATTAGGATGGTGCATGCCATCAGGAATATTTGACCCAACACACACACACATACACACACACAAAACAACTGTATTTGCATTAATTTGACAGTGTTATTCAGGCATCATGCTAAACGGAATATTACGCTCACAGTTACATAAGCAGACGCCACCTCTCATCTGCACTGAACTCGGCCTGGACATCTGAATAAATAACTCCACATCGCACATGGCTGAAGTGAGCTGAATGTCAGCTTCACTGGACATGCAGTGAGTCTTTAAGGATTAACTCACCTGACTGTTCAACTATGATTCACAACCCGCACGCAACCGAGCAAAACTCAGCTCGGGGCCGGAGACGCCCTCAGTGCTCAGACTATATGTTCATTCATGTGCAGGTTTGTCTCATTTCAGCAGAACGACTGTGTCCTTCAATTTGCTTTATTTTGTAAAATTACCTTCTCTTTTTGTCCACATGTGATTTTCTAATAGTTTCTCATTCACTAGTAGTAGTTTGTCATCTCGACCATGGACAGCAATATACAGTACACAGGGAAGCGAAACACCGTTTCTCCAAGACCAAGGTGCCACATAAAAACAACAAAAATTCCAACAAGAGCACAACAAGCACTGACACAAGGCGACCCACAACAGACACGATCACCAAATCCACAAGCACAACAAGCACACAAGACCACTACAAACAAACAACTGCCACATGCAAACAGATTTCAAAATCACTAAAAAAGTCACAGTGTTTATTCAGACCAGACTATGATTATTGAGGAGTCTAATAACTTTGGAAAAAGGTACCGAAGTATTCAGGCTCTCACATCCAGACTATGTAACAGTTTCTTTCCCCGACACTAGAACAGTGAAGAGTGTGTGTGAGATCATCCACAATCAGTCAAAAAATCCAGGATCCAATTAAAGAGAGAAGTGTTCAGAGGCCCAGCAGGTTCAACTTTCTGATCAGATGCTGGGGAATCTTAGTACTGAATGCAGAACTGAAGTCTTCAAACAGCATTCGAACTCAAGCATCCTTATTATCCAGATGAGTGAGCGCCAGGTGAAGGATAGTAGATATAGCATCATCCGTTGAGCAGTTGGCACAGTAAGCAAACTGCAAAGGATCTAATGAAGGAAGCAACAGGGACTTGATGAGCATCATGACAAGTCTCTCGAAGCACTTCATGATGATGGCACTGCTCAGGGAAATATTGAAGATATCAGCGGACCATCTGTCAGCTGGTCCGCACATTCCCCGAGCACTCTACCAGGGATGTTGTCTGGTCCAGCAGCTTTCTGTGGGTCAACTCTGGGTAGAGTTTTCCTCACACCAGCTGCTGTAAGGTGCAACACCTGGTCATTGGGAGGAGAAACTTACAAAGTGGACACAGTTGTCTTATGGAATGACACCAGAGAGGTCGGGAGATCACCCAAGACTGATTTGTGTTGCTGGACTAAGTTTTTTGGTGCAATAAAAGGCTGCATACTGAACATAATGGCTAGCATCAGATGTAAGACAATGGAGCATGAACAGTGAGGTGTAATTTGTTCAGAATGTGGGTAATATTTGGTCAACATTGGTGACTGTGGATGTCCAGGTACAATATGGAGTAATCAAGACAGACAGTTCTCTGAGCAGAAGCTTGTTTTTTATTCTCCTCTGTAACAAAAATCCCATTAAAAGCACATCGTGCTCTTCAGCATAAGACAAATGAGATGTCAGACACATTTTTGCTTTGTGGAAGATTGTGGGACTAACACAGGAGTAGAGTTGTATTTTTGAGTACAAACATGCACAATGGGACTCGTCCATAATCTGGTGTATTCGGTAATAGGTTACATTCGTTTGTAAGCTGTCATATAAACAGATGTTTATGTGACTATAATCATTTTTGGAATTAGGATGCAAATTCCAAAAATCAGCAACGGGAGACCGTCCTTACAGCCTGGGAGATCTTTGAGGCTGTCCACAGCAAATCCTACAAAATATGCTATTAAAAAAATATGTAGTGTAGCACAGGTTCTAGCTTCCTTCACATTTGCTGATTAGTAACATCTGCATCTCTAATCAGAAGCAGCTGGTCATAATTCTGTCATTAACCACAACCAATAGGAAACATCAAAGCCATTTGAAGATGTCAATGACTCACTTCCCTGCATTTGGAGAAGTGCCTGAGACTTTGCTCTGCATTATTGTCCTGATAAGTAGCCTAGTTATGTTTGATCAGGTATCCTTGCTGGCCCCCAGTCTGTCCCTGTTGGTCTTGTTGGTCTCTGGCCTCACCTCTGCATCATCTTCACCACCTCCACTTGGTTGCTGTATGCTCCCTGGTCAGTGTCCTGTGCTGCACCCTATTCTACCCCACTGCCACCAGCTGGTCCTTGTCCTTGGGGCTGGAGGTAGGCTCCACCCTGCCTTCTGACGGCACGATTCAAGTTCAACGGACCCAACTCCTCGGACCCGGGACCTGCCCCAACACAAAAGATTAATTTGTACAATTCATATCAATGACAAAATGCTCAGTGTCTCTCATCTCCTGAGGCTTAATGGTAGGATACATGGGGTACAAATCCACCAGTGTCCAGAAAGCAACACATTCCAGAGGAGTCACCTCTGTTGCCAATGTGCTTGAGGTTGGGGGTGGGAGTAAGGTTAGAAGTTTCCTTTGTGAAGTAGAGAAGCTTGAATCTTTGACTGGACTGGGTTGTTTCACGCGCGGAAGTTTTGCTTCAAATCGCAGAAGCTTCCTCAGCTAAAATTCTTGCTCTGGTAGTCTGACTTCTGTCTTAACTCTTGTAGAAAAGAACAAACAGAAGCCTCAAAAGCTGGAATTGTAAACTTACCCAGACCCCTCCTACCGAGAGGCAGACTACTATAGGCTAGTGACGCTGAAAGAACAAAGAGATCAGACAGGAGATGGAGACAAGAAGAAGAGTGTTTCTCCCTTATTTAGCAGGAGTAGGGGGAAAACTACAAAGAATCTTCAGACAGCACAAAATCCTAGTTTATTTTAAACCTGTTAACACCTTGAGACAGAAATTAGTTCACCCTAAGGACAGGATCCCTAGTTACAAACAGAGCAATGTAGTGCATTCTATCAGATGTCAGGAAAACTATAACGAACACTACATAGGTGAGACAAAGCAGCCGTTACACAAAAGGCTATACCAGCACCGCAGAGAGAGTGCCAGTGGACCTCAGTCTGCAGTTCATCTCCACCTTAGAGACACTAACCACACGTTTGAGGACAAGGAAGTTAAAATCTTAGCCACAGAAAGGAAATGGTTGGAGAGAGGGGTCAAGGAGGCATTTTATGTAAAACAGTTGAAACCCAGCCTTAACCGGGGAGGGGGTCTGAGACACGCTTTGTCCCCTGTTTACAATGGGGTACTCAGGTCTAAGCAGTTTCAGTCCTTTGTTCATGGTAATAAGTCATTCACGTCATCAGGAGAGTCATCAGGGGAGCCATCAGGAGAGGCGTCCGTCCCATCATTAGGAGGGACAGCTGCCCTGTCATTAAGAGGGTGCTAAGTAGAGCACAATAGGTGCTAATTAGAGCTATTGTTTAGTCACTAGCCTATAGTAGTCTGCCTCTTGGTAGGAGGGGTCTGGTTAGGTTTAAAATTTCAGCTTTTGAGGCTTCTGTTTGTTCTTTTCTACAAGAGTAAAGACAGAAGTCAGACTACCAGTGCAAGAATTTTAGCTGTGGAAGCTTCTGTGATTTGAAGGGAAATGTCCTCGTGTCAAGCAACCCAGTCCAGTCGAAGATTCAAGCTTCTCTACTATGGAAACCACCTGGACAACTGAGAGCCTTCACAGAAACTTTCCTTTGTGAAGAATCTTGGAATGATGGATGTGATATCACATTGAATAAATTAAATTGTGTGAGAAAAAAAAAACACTTTTATCCATTGCATATTTCATTCTCTGCTCTGGGGTCGACAGTCTCACCATTACAAAGTTCCAGTAGGTTTTACGATCTAGCTCTGGACTGACAAACCCTGGCAGTTCTGATTCACCCTCATAGGCCTCAGTGTGACGGTGATCTTGTGAAGAAGCACAAAATGATCATTTTTACTTGAATTTTCTTTCTTTGAAAATACAACCACCATGTTCATATTTTCTAAAGGAAAGAAAAAGTCATGCTTTTGTAAATATGCATTTCTGAGTTTCAGAGAGTCGGCCTGAAGCCACAGAGGAGACCCACAATCCAGACTAGCTTGCAGCAAGAGCCAATGTGTCTGTGGCAGTTTGTGATGCTTTGTGGACTAAAATCCTCCAGAAACTGTCTTGATGGGTAATTAGACTTAACTTTGGAAAAACACAAAAACAAGGCCTGGGGGGGGGGGGGGGGGGGGGGTGATGTTCTATTCATGAAATATTTCATAAACCTCTTTCTCCGAGCGGCTCAGACCACATTGTTCCAGACACAAATGGGAAGTTATTCGGCTCTGGCACAAAGTAAAACTTCATCCTCCTCCGCGCATGAATAAAAAGCTTTTTTTAAACTAGAAAATACTGGAGGCGAGCGTTCTGCAGCAGACCCATGTGTTAATATTTGTTGTGATGTTTCTATTGCCTGGATGCAAGCACACACACACACACACAAAATTCCCACAGAAAATGTGCACATCGAGCTTTATTGTTTTATGATGAGCACACAATTGTTTTCTCTGGAGTGATGAGTTCATGTGATTTACCTGAATGTCATCCTGCCTCCAGAGGAAGCTCCCAAAACTTTCAGCAGTCACATGCCGGTTATAAGATAGAAAACCTCCTGGGAGACACGCAGACAATAACTTCAACTTTGTTCTTTCTGGTGATCCATGAATCAGCTGTTTGGAGCTCTGCAGGGATCAAACCGCTTGATCCTGATCCTGCAGCTGGTTTATAGGCAAACGCTGCAGATAAATACCAGGAATACAGCTTTAACAGGGGGAGTATGGTTAGACCTTCATGATGTTTTAAGGGTTTGAGTCCAGTTGACGTCTTGTTGTCGATGAGCACCATGATGTGCTCCATTATGCTGCACAACATATTTTGAAATGTTCCAAAATTATCCACCATGCAGACGAGTCGTGATGTATGAGTGGAAAAAGGAAATAAAAAAAACTTTGTTACGGCGTCACATCCTGTCAAACTCCTGCTGGAATTTGTGTTTTTCATACCGTCGTTTACATGGATTAGCATCAGCCTTCACTTCCGTGCACGCCGTTCCGTTCCTGTTCAAGGTGCTACAGCTGAAGGTCGATGTCTTTTCTTCCCCTGTCCTTTCATCACAGCACATTGGATCCAAGGTCATATTCCCTGTCCCTCCATCCCTCTGATTCATAACACTCTGCCATAATTATCAGCTTGTACAGTAAACCAAAGTGCCGCAGGTTCGATACCCCACTGCAAAATACCAACCTCAAGAATGTGAGGTCATAGAAACACATCCTGTGATGTTATAAAGCCACATCCTGAGACTAAACATCTGTAATTTCTACTATTGTCCATTTTCAAGTAGCTGACTTACAAACTTACTGTACACGAAGTCAGCCACTTAAAGCAAAGCATAATTTATATAAATCAATTCATGCAAATTTGTTTACATGCAGAATAATTCAACTCATTTCAATGCCTTAAGACATTAAAAAAATGAGTTCAAAAAAATCATAATTTAAAACGGGAAACAAATTGTTCCAGTTACATGGTACAGTAGGAAAATTCTAATTTATTTGGTTTATTTGGTATCACGGGTCCTGCTGCAGCTGTTTTGATGCCAGAGTGAATAATAACAAAAATTTAATGTCACAATTATATTTCTAAGACATTATATATAAAATCACTAAGCTTTCTCAGATGTTTATGTTGATGTCACAAGTCTTCATGTTGCACTGGCAGACTAACATCTTTATATCTCAGTGTGCCTCATTCAATAGGCCAGGGTCCCTCAGCAAGTTCCCCCGCAGAGGACATCTTTGTGGATGTGACAGTCTGGCATGCAGTGGACGTGGACAAGCTCGTGCAGATGAGGCTGTGTCAGGAAGGCAGACGTACCTGAAGGCCAGCCTGATTATTAGTCCGTCCAGGATGTCTGCATGATCCTGCACATAACCAAGCTGGAGGTTGTTGAGACGATGCACCTGGTGTGTGTATATAGTGCAGTTCTTGCTGGCACGGAGTAGGAATCTCAGGACAACTGTTTTACCTGATCAACACACATTAGCACAATGCACAGTTTTCCTGTAAATAAGCTCATCTAGCTTGATTTTGCACAAATGTCTGTTCAGGATTTTAGTTTATAAAAGCAACATTTATTGGAATAATATGTTCAAACTTCAGTCAAGCGCCCTCATCTGAAGGGCATAAATCCATACGTACTGTCCACCACTGCATTCTCAAAACACAGGCCTGCCTTGAAATACGAGAAGGTGAAAAAGAAGTCAGCAGGTTACAGGAATTTTGTTCTTATGTTCCTTTTCTTTGTAATAACCTGTCTGCTGAGGTAAGACAGTTTCAAATGATGCGACTGTGTGATATTAAAAATATGAATTCTCCACAGACTATTTGTATATTGTTCCACAGTTTTCCATTTCCTGTTTGTAAACTGGACTGCTGGGAAATTCAGTCACATCAGCTGTCTTGAGTCTGATGTTGATTTGCTTTCTGCTGGATGAGGACTGAGAAGACAACGAATGTTGGATAACAGCAGTGTGGCAGAACGTCGGAGGAGTTGGATGTCTCTTGTTTTGTGTGTTGTGGCCTCAGTGCAGCAATAATAAGATGAGTGCACCAAACTTTATTACCTCTGCTGAAGAGCCAGAGGACATAAATTTGAGTCCTGATCAGTTTATGTACTTTGACAGAAAAAGAAACATTTTGTCAGCATTGTCCTGGTCCACCCAGCTGTAAATGTCTCACTTCTCTCAGAGTGTTTATCGAAACATTTTGTACTTCACTCTGTGCATTATTTTAGGGGTTTGCGTCAAGAATCATCATCATTGTTCCAACTTCAAATGTTGACTTCCCCTCTCTCAGTGGAGACAAATCAGGAAATTCATTTGTCCAACTTTTGAAAAATGTTATACTAAGATTTCTTTAACCACTAGTAAAGGTTTGTTACATCATCTTGAAAATGCCAGTAAAATTTCTCAATTGTGTCTAACATGTCCATCTTAGTTCTGGTTTCCCTGATCATCTTTGTGCTCCAGTATTTTCTCTCTGTGTGTCTTTGAATTATTCAGTACAGTAAGTAAACACAAAAGTCTGTCCAAACAATCTCCAAATGCACAGATCACATTCGTTCAGCAAGTGGGCGTCGCCTTTGAAGACAGAGGAAGCTGACAGCTGAGTTTGTATCCGAGCAGAGTTTCTGCGGAGGCTAAAGTCACACGTCACCCCGTCGGAGTGAGGTCGTGTTTGTCTGTCGGCTCAGATCACAGTGTCACAGCTCTGACAGAGTGTTTCCTCTGTTCAAACAGGGACAAAGAGAGGAAGAAACAAGACTGAAAACGTGGGGGGAAAAGTGTTAAAAGAAATGTTAACATTTCCACAAAGCTCAGATCAGCTGCTGAGAAGATAACGTCCAACAACTTTATCTTCTCTCTCTCTGGATAGTTAATCTATATGGACGTGATAAAATTTACATTTTGAACTTGATATGGATTTATTTGTCTGAAGGCAGCACCAGAGGGTGCAGAGTTCGACTCCCTGTACTCTGAGATCTTCAGTCGAAGCTTTTGCCTTCTGCTTCTGAAATTCTTCCCTGATGGTTTGAGGTGTAGTGACTCATTCACTTCCCTGCTCTCAGAGTTTTGAAGCATTTGGATAAATATGAGCAAATAATTTCACCCTGAATGATTCAGAATTCAATTTATTTATCTGCTTGCATTAGTATAAACTGATAGAAGAGAAGCACAACAGCGTCAGCATCTGCAACATCAACCAGTCTTTATATGTTTTCACATTATGTGGTTTACTCTGTAATCATTCTGTCTATGTTTGAGAACTGTGCAGGTTTTTAAAGATTTCTCTTTAAGAACACAATGATAGTATGAAGTTTGGAAAATTTCTATCTATAACTAAAGACGAGTTCTTTCAGGATGTTATATGATCCATCAGTGAAAGATTATTGCTTTACAGTTATGTGGTGGATTGACCCCCATTGTCCAAAGGAGCCCCCCCGCCCAACTCACCATGAAGAAAATGCTTCAAATGAGGAGTTCTTTCAGGCCCATTCTCCCAATGAATGAAGTGCCTGACTTTGGCCGATCTAACAAATTCAGAAAAATCTCTGAAACAGTGGAAAAGGTTCACTCCAGGGCTCCAAATTTACTGTCTTCAGTGCAGGTCAACATAGCTCAGGGAATGGTGACGTACTGGCAGAGTTCAACGTTTGGCGATGGTCCACTGACTTACTGCTGGACAATTCAACTTCACCATCAGAGGGTAGGTGCATTGGTAGCGCACTCTGCAGAGCAGTAGCCCAACTCGGCGTAGTTGATAGTGGACAACTGACGTCAGAGGACGTAGCCTAAATAAGGTCGACCTACCTACTGTTGCCACAATGAACATCAGTCTTGCCTGACTGGTGTCCTCTTAGTGCCTGTGGAGTCCGGCGGACCTCAGCGCTGGTCAGCGTTAAACTTTTCACTCCCTAACGGCAAACGCCGGGCTAATCAGACTGTGAAGGGGCCAATAGTTACTGTGTGGAAGCTAAAGGTTTACATACACCTAGGCTGTTGGGATCACAACATAATGTCCCCCAACTTTAAGTGGGAGCATAAAGTCTCTTTTCCCTGTTTATGTCTCTGTTTCTTTGGCCTTGCAGTTGAGAAACCTGGCACAAGATTATGGGGTCATGAGGTTTCTGGACAGAGGTGCAGATGCAGATATCTTTGCAGAAGAACAAAAGTCCAAGTCTTCAGGGTTCCCGTACTTTGCTGTAATGGATGATCAATGAAGCGGCTGTGGACAGAGACTCACATGAAGAGAAAATAATCTACACATTGAGATAATATCTTGTAGTCTGCAAAGGTAAGATCCTGATCATCCAGATACTGTGGATCTAACTGTTCTGCTCCTGGATATTACTGATGTTTTCAGCGAAATAAAATTGTTGGGAAAGTGTCAGTACACGGACCCACAACAGGGGGCGCAAATGAACGGACAATGGAGGAAGTCAAATAACAACACTTTACTGTTGTGAATGGGCACAACAAATACAACAGATTCCAATAATGGACAAAAAGCCAAATCACAAAACGTGTCGTGTGGGCAGGCTCGAAGATAGGAGACGTCCGTCCAAAGTAGAACCGGAACCACACGATTTCCTCCGCCACCAGACCCCGGGAATACTGGAGCCGCCAAGTCCCGAATTCCCAGGTGGCCACTGCCTCCGCGTGTCGGACCTGGTACTGCTGGCGAGGAACAAAGAGACAATTAAACGAGGGCGCGTTTGCACCCAGCAATCCGCACGGCAGGGAAAACTACCTCCACCTCTCGTTGGAAAAGAAGTCTGTTACAACGCACAAAGTCACAAGAAGGTTTACTGTCACACAGTTAGCTGAGTACGTTACCTTCCAGGTAGAACGATATCTCGGCAAAGAGGTGGAGACGTCGTCCTGCTGATATTCCCCTGCTGATCAGATGAGTGGTAACAGCTGTTGCAGGTGATGCGTGACAGCTGTCACCCTGGCTGCTCCTGTGCGGCGACTGCGCCCTCTCGTGCCTGAAGCCCGCACTTCAGGCAGGGCGCCCTCTGGTGGTGGGCCAGCAGTACCTCCTCTTCTGGCGGCCCACACAACAGGACCCCCCCCCTCAACGGGCGCCTCCTGGCGCCCGACCAGGCTTGTCCGGGTGGCGGCGGTAGAAATTGGCCAGGAGGGCCGGGTCCAGGATGAAGCTCCTCTTCACCCAGGAGCGTTCTTCGGGGCCGTACTCCTCCCAGTCCACCAAATACTGGAAGCCCTGGCCCATCCTACGGACATCCAAAAGCCGGCGTACAGTCCAAGCCGGCTCGCCATCGATGATCCGGGCAGGAGGCGGCGCCGGACCCGGAGTACAGAGGGGTGAGGTGTGATGTGGTTTAACCCGGGACACATGAAACACAGGATGGATCCGCAGTGAGGCCGGAAGCTGAAGCCTCACTGCGGCTGGACTGATGACCTTAAGGATTTTGAATGGGCCGATGTAACGGTCCTGTAGCTTGGGGGAGTCCACTTTGAGGGGAATGTCCTTTGTGGATAACCACACCTCCTGCCCCGGACGATACGCAGGGGCCGGGGCCCGCCGACGGTCTGCATGGGCTTTTGCCCTCGTCCGGGCCTTCAGCAAAGCAGAACGGGCGGCACGCCACACCCGACGGCACTTCCGTAGGTGGGCCTGGACCGAGGGCACACCGACCTCTCCCTCAACCACCGGAAACAACGGGGGCTGATACCCCAGACATACCTCAAAAGGGGAGAGGCCGGTGGCTGAAGACACCTGGCTGTTATGGGCATACTCGATCCAGGCCAAATTGGTACTCCAGGCCGCCGGGTGCGCGGCAGTCACGCAGCGCAAGGCCTGTTCCACCTCCTGGTTTACCCGTTCTGCTTGCCTGTTGGTCTGAGGGTGGTACCCAGACGAGAGACTCACCGTGGCCCCCAGTTCCCGGCAGAAGCTCCTCCAGACTTGCGAGGAGAACTGGGGACCGCGATCGGAGACGATGTCTGTTGGAATCCCATGCAGCCGGACGACGTGGTGGACCAGGAGGTCCGCTGTCTCCTGGGCTGTTGGGAGCTTCGGGAGGGCCACGAAGTGGGCCGCCTTGGAGAATCGGTCCACTATCGTGAGGATGGTGGTGTTGCCCTGGGACGGCGGGAGACCCGTGACAAAATCCAGGCCGATGTGGGACCAGGGGCGATGAGGCACAGGCAGCGGCTGGAGTAGGCCTGATGCCCTGCGATGGTCAGCCTTGCCCCTGGCGCAGGTGGTGCAGGCCTGGATATAATCCCGGACGTCGGCCTCTAGGGACGCCCACCAGAAGCGCTGCCGGACAACTGCCACGGTTCTTCGCACCCCTGGATGACAGGAGAACTTGGAGCCGTGACAGAAGTCCAGGACTGCAGCCCTAGCTTCTGGTGGGATGTATAGTTTGTTCTTCGGCCCAGTTCCGGGGTCCGGGCTTCGTGCCAGGGCCTCCCGGACGGTTCTCTCTACGTCCCAGGTGAGGGTGGCCACGATAGTGGACTCCGGGATGATGGGTTCCGGTAGATCCGACAACTCCGCTTTGACTTCATCTTCATGTACCCGGGACAAGGCATCCGATCTCTGGTTCTTGGTCCCGGGACGATAGGTGATCCGGAAGTCAAAACGGCCGAAGAACAGTGACCAGCGGGCTTGCCTGGGGTTCAGCCGCTTGGCGGTCCTGATATACTCCAGGTTCCGGTGGTCAGTGAAAACCGTGAATGGCACGGACATTCCCTCCAACAGATGTCTCCACTCTTCAAGGGCCTCTTTCACCGCAAGGAGTTCTCGATTGCCGACGTCATAGTTCCGTTCGGCCGGGGTCAACCTGCGGGAAAAATAGGCACACGGGTGAAGGACCTTATCGGTCTTCCCGCTCTGGGAAAGCACAGCTCCTATCCCTGAGTCCGAGGCGTCCACTTCAACCACTAACTGGCGACTAGGATCGGGCTGCACCAGAACGGGTGCAGATGAGAAGCGCCATTTCAACTCCTTGAACGCGGCATCGCAACGATCCGACCAGGTGAAGGGGACTTTTGGTGAGGTCAGGGCTGTCAGGGGGCTAACAACCTGACTGTAGCCCTTAATGAACCTCCTGTAGAAATTTGCAAAGCCAAGGAACTGTTGCAGCTTCCTACGGCTAGTGGGTTGGGGCCAGTCTCTCACCGCCGCAACCTTGGCCGGATCAGGAGCGACGGAGTTGGGGGAGATGATAAACCCCAGGAAGGACAAAGATGTGCGGTGAAACTCACACTTCTCGCCCTTCACAAACAGCCGGTTCTCCAACAACCGCTGCAGGACCTGACGTACATGCCGGACATGAGTCTCAGGATCCGGAGAAAAGATGAGTATATCGTCTAGATATACGAAGACGAATCGGTGCAGGAAATCCCGCAAGACATCATTAACTAATGCTTGGAACGTCGCGGGGGCGTTGGTGAGGCCGAACGGCATGACCAGGTACTCAAAGTGACCTAACGGGGTGTTGAATGCCATCTTCCACTCGTCTCCCTTCCGGATCCGAACCAGGTGATACGCATTTCTAAGATCTAGCTTCGTGAATATTTGGGCTCCATGCAGGGGCGTGAACACTGAATCCAACAGGGGCAACGGGTATCGGTTACGAACCGTGATTTCGTTCAGCCCTCTGTAATCAATGCATGGACGTAGTCCGCCATCCTTTTTTCCCACAAAAAAGAAACCTGCACCCATCGGGGAAGTGGAATTCCGGATCAACCCGGCAGCTAAAGAGTCCCGGATGTAGGTCTCCATTGATTCGCGCTCAGGTCGTGAGAGGTTGTACAGCCTGCTGGACGGGAACTCAACGCCTGGAACCAAATCAATGGCGCAATCGTACGGACGGTGGGGGGGGAGGGTGAGTGCCAGGTCCTTACTGAACACATCCACAAGGTCCTGGTACTCCACCGGCACCGTCCCCAGATTGGGCGGGACTCTGACCTTCTCCTTAGCTTGGGAACCGAGGAACCTAAACATACCCGATGGCAGGTCTCGCTCCACTGAACCACTACCCCGGACGGCCAATCAATCCGGGGATTGTGTTTTAACATCCAGGGGAACCCTAAAATCACACTGGAGGTAGCAGGAGTCACAAAAAACTCTATCTCCTCCCGGTGATTTCCTGACACCACCAGAGTTACTGGTGGTGTCTTATATGTGATTGGAGGGAGTAGGGAGCCATCTAGTG
Organism: Thalassophryne amazonica; assembly: GCF_902500255.1. Lineage (NCBI taxonomy): Eukaryota > Metazoa > Chordata > Actinopteri > Batrachoidiformes > Batrachoididae > Thalassophryne > Thalassophryne amazonica. The sequence continues at coordinate 92,771,364 of NC_047117.1, read as the reverse complement.
CCCGCACCTGCACAGGCGAGGTAAGCGCCACCAGAGGGAGCCCTATCTCCCTGGCCCATCTGCTGTCTAACAGATTCCCTTCAGGGTTAAATCCTCATAAAGGATTGTAACTGGGAGTCGTGTGGCAATGTGGGTGTGTCCCACGTGAATGTCTCGGCCCACCCCTAGCCCAGTTTCTAGGGGCGGGCGTTGGTGTTTTAACCGCTCGGGGCAGTCTCTTACCTGATGCTCTATCGAGCCACAGACAAAACACGCTCCGCGGGCCAGCCTCCTCTGTCTCTCTGGTGCCCTAAATGTGGCCCTGCTCGTGTCCATAGCTTCGTCAGCAGGGGGAGCTGTAACCACACGGAGCGTAGGGGCCGTGGAGCGTGGGGAGGGCGGAACGCGGTCGGAACCGGAAGGGAGAGGGATGGCGCGTGTCCGGCCACGCCCTTCGTCTCGTTCCCGACGGCGTTCTTCTAACCGATTTTCTAATCGTATAACGAGATCGATAAGCCCGCCTAAATCCCGCGGTTCGTCCTTGGCCACCAGGTGCTCCTTTAGGACTAACGACCGTCCGTTTACGAAGGCGGCGCGGAGGGCAGTGCTATTCCAGCCGGACCTCGCAGCCGCGATGCGGAAGTCGACTGAATAAGCAGCTGCGCTCCGGCGCCCCTGTCTCATTGACAGCAGCACGGTTGAAGCGGTCTCTCCTCTATTTGGGTGATCGAACACTGTTCGGAGCTCCCTCACAAACCCATCATATATCAGAAGGAGCCGCGAATTTTGCTCCCAGAGCGCTGTAGCCCAAGCGCGTGCCTCGCCGCGAAGCAGATTAATCACATAAGCTATCTTACTAGCGTCAGTCGCGTACATGACGGGACGTTGTGCGAAGACGAGCGAACACTGCATAAGAAAGTCCGCGCATGTCTCCACACAACCCTCGTACGGCTCCGGAGGGCTTATGTATGCTTCAGGGGAAGGTGGGAGGGGTCGTTGAACGACCTGTGGAACGTCACTGTTGCGCACAGGATCGACAGGAGGGGGAGCCGCAGCAGCGCTTCCACCTACGCGGCGAGAGCCTCCACCCTGCGGTTAAGGAGGACGTTCTGCTCGGTCATCAGATCCAGCCGAGCCGTAAAAGCGGTGAGGATTCGCTGCAACTCACCGATCATTCCTCCTGCAGACGCCTGTGCGCCCTGTTCTTCCAATGGCCGTTCAACAGCCGGTTGACGCCCCTCGGGATCCATGACGTTGGCCGAGATATCCTGTTGGGAAAGTGTCGGTACACGGACCCACAACAGGGGGCGCAAATGAACGGACAATGGAGGAAGTCAAATAACAACACTTTACTGTTGTGAATGGGCACAACAAATACAACAGATTACAATAATGGACAAAAAGCCAAATCACAAAACGTGTCGTGTGGGCAGGCTCGAAGATAGGAGACGTCCGTCCAAAGTAGAACCGGAACCACACGATTTCCTCCGCCACCAGACCCCAGGAATACTGGAGCCGCCAAGTCCCGAATTCCCAGGTGGCCACTGCCTCCGCGTGTCGGACCTGGTACTGCTGGCGAGGAACAAAGAGACAATTAAACGAGGGCGCGTTTGCACCCAGCAATCCGCACGGCAGGGAAAACTACCTCCACCTCTCGTTGGAAAAGAAGTCTGTTACAACGCACAAAGTCACAAGAAGGTTTACTGTCACACAGTTAGCTGAGTACGTTACCTTCCAGGTAGAACGATATCTCGGCAAAGAGGTGGAGACGTCGTCCTGCTGATATTCCCCTGCTGATCAGATGAGTGGTAACAGCTGTTGCAGGTGATGCATGACAGCTGTCACCCTGGCTGCTCCTGTGCAGCGACTGCGCCCTCTCGTGCCTGAAGCCCGCACTTCAGGCAGGGCGCCCTCTGGTGGTGGGCCAGCAGTACCTCCTCTTCTGGCGGCCCACACAACAAAAATGTGTCGTTGGGGCTGCGTGCTGATGATGTTGTATCTGTATCAGTGTAACAGGGTGAGAATGTGTTGAGTTTTGCTGTTTATTGTTTCATTGACCAGAACAGTGTCCTCTTGTTGTTCCCGGAGCTGCCCCTCCACCCGAGAACATCATGATCTCTGCTGCTGCTCTTATTTTGTGGGTGTTTGTCTTCTACCCAGGCTGGAGATCGATGCCGGTCCAGCTTCACTCCGTGGGTGGACATAATAAAGTAACCGCTTCCAGCCATTTCTGTCTCACTCACCATAAAGTTCAGAGAAAATAAATGAAGCACAAGTTTCCTTCATTGCTGACCTTTTTTAGACTCTGAAGTCCTGATTGTTTCCACCAACATGGCATTCACATGGCGGTGGTGTGAAGCAGATGCTAAACCAGATGTTCAACAAAAATATTGGACAATCTTAATTTACTTGAACAATAATTGCTGTTTTATATCAGAAACAGGAACGAACGGCACAATATTACAGGTCAAAATTAAGATGTAACAACATAAACTTCTCATGAAAAATCTAAAAGTACAAAACCATAAAGGCAGAAAAAAAAAATCATAAATATCCTGTAGGTATTTTTCAGATGAATTTGCACATATTCCAACTATACCTCATGACATATGACATCACCAAAAACAAGATGGTAGATAATCTGAGCAGAGGGAGAAATGCTGTAAATGCTGTTTGCTACTCATTGGATTAATGCATAATGCATGTTGCACATGTGCATGGACATTTGTATACCAGATTTTCTGGAGTATAAGTCACACCTCATTGTACCAAATCTCAAATCTCATTGTACCAATGTATAATGGCAATAAAAAGCATTCTGATTCTGACTTGTTTTAACAACAACAAAAGCCTCTTAAAGGGGGGAAAAATCAACTTGCATCTGAGTCAAAGTATTTTTCTGTATTATGAACTCTAATTTCAGATTTTGTGCACTTTTTATTATTGACATTATTTTTTATTATTACTTTATTTTGTTAAGTGCTTTGATCCCTGGGAAATTCGCAGGACCTCCCAAACTAGTAAAAAAGTGAGATACTCAAGAAAATATGGTACATGAAATGCCACACTTAACTTAGTGTGGCATCATACTAAAAACATTGTGTGCAAAAATGAGGCATTTTTCAATTGAGTAGATTCATGTTAATTTCACCAATATTGCAAAGTGGCTACACAGGTTCTGCCATAACGAACGCTCTAAGTTTTTCTCCCATCAACATTCAGCTTCAGTAATTAAAAATTCTGTCATGGTGATGTGATGAAATGTGAAGAACAGACACCTGATGTACATCACAGTGATCTGATCCATTTTCAAACAGACCAAGGTCTTCATGGAGGTCAGAGGTCACTCAGTAAAGGCTTCATATCTTTCGCCAACTGACCATCGGGGCTGCAAGTCAGACTGCATTCATCATCATCAGAAAGAACGCCAAAAACACTCCCCTCATGCACAGCCAATTAAAAACTGATTATAGGCTGTTTGCAGAAACAATGACAGCTAGAATTTAACGTATTTTTAAATAACCTTCAGAGCATCTGAGTGTGAATATTTTTGGAGCGGACATCAGACTAAAAATGGTTCTCGTCACTGAAAAAAGTGTGAACTGGAGCATGTTCTCATTATGTGTGTCCTCTGTCACAGTGGTATGTAACAACGAGAGCGAGCTGTGGGCGGATGACAATGAGAGGAACGATCACAATCCCGTCACAAAGGACGGACTCAGAGCTGCCGAGCTGGATCAAAGGAATTCTCTGTTCTCACAAAGAGCAATAAAAATCAAACCTTTCATTAGAAGAAAGGAAAACATCCAAAACACGTGGTGACACTTTACCAATAATAATGTTTTTAAAAGGTTTCCAACGGTGATGAATAATCGATCCAGATGAATAAGCACTAGAAACAAAAGGAGACATGTTTGGTCATGATCCAAAATGATGAAGACATTTGTCATTAAGGTCTTAATAAAAAACAAAAAAGCCCTTACAGTGCTGTGTTTGGTTCAGGCCCATCAGAGAGGTTCTCCTGTGTTTTGGCTGGGATGCACCCCGTGGGTGTGGCCTATGCAGGCAGTGATCTCTAACAACCCAGCACACATAGTCCTCATTTTAAAAGCAAGAGAATGTTACAGACCAGAAAGAGACAGAACTAGAAAGACAGTAAGTCTGTTATTGTCTCTGTCTAACAATGACAAGATCTGCATCCGCGTTCAGCCCAAGAGAAAAGGTTCCTTCTATTTGATAAGCTTCATTCCACGAAAGTTCATTGAGATCTACTGAGTCTATGAAGTCTATGAAATTGGTCAAAATACAGGGTGACCCAAAAAACAGAACCCATTAAAATTGTAATAAATCCTACCCTGAACTTAAACTTCAGTCAGAGTACAATCATTCCCCGGAGTTTCAGTTATCTTGGTCGCTTTGCATAAAAGTCATGTTCTTTCTAAATTATGTTACAACTGGTCTGATTTGTTGGTGAAATAGGCCTCCAGGCAAAGTGTCTTTTCCATGGTTGACCAAGGAAAAGGGAAGATGACTGGAACAACAGTCTTCCGTAACATATCTTGGGGTTTTAGACAAACAAACAAACCCAAATTCTGAATGTCACACAGCCAAAACCTGCACTAACAGCAGTTCAGAAGCATTTTGATCTTCAGTTTGTCAGACAGATAAAATCTGAGCCATTAAATTTGCAGACATAACTAGCAAAACTTTAACTCAAATCCAGAGAAAGCTGGAGAAGGTTTGACAAATTAAAAAAAAAAAAAAAAAATTAAGCTAAAAATACAACCTCCAGAGGTGAGGCAGCTGGAACAAAAAGGTCCTATCTTGATGTATGAAATCTACAATCTACATTAACATAACTAACTGTTTCTTCACCTTGATGACACTGAAGAAGCTGGAGTTTTTTTTTTTCCAAGCTCGACTGAAAAATGTTGAAGAAACCTGCTCACTCCGTCTTCTCCAGCACCAAAGCTTTTAATTATCCAACAGGAACAGTCTGTTCTGCCGGGTGTCAGGGTCACTAACAACAACTGTGGCTCACTGCTGAATACTAAAGTTGTGGTTTTACTCACAGAAAAGAGACTGATTAGGCTCACGTTGATGTGACTTTGCATTACGCAGAACAAACCCAGACATTATCAAATGTATGGATCAAATTTTCTCCAGTAATTTCTCTGTAAGTGTACTCTTTAGTATAATATTATAGAACACTATCTAAAGTTTATGCTGAGAGCAGACAGTGAGATTATATTCAATCAGTGTGAGAGAAGGAGACAAACCTGCAAATTCATCACAGCTGTGATTGATGCAGAGGAGGGAGAAGAACATCTGCACAAGTTGTTACTCACTGTCTGGACTGTGGGCGTGATGATGCTGCAGAAATCACAGAAGAATCTGGCCCCATCCACACAGGTGCACAAAGATATATGTGCATATATAACATACTTAAACACATTATTTGCACTCTGATAGTAGATTGGAGCTCAGTTTAAATTGGTGGAATGTCAGGATGATCAGCCAGATTTCTCTGTCATTTTGGGAGGGAAATGTACAAGGAGAGTTCCTGTTGACAATAACAAAATAGCTTTGGTGCATCCTGCACTGGAATAATTCAAAGCAACAGCATTTCTCTGCAGACGAGTGTGACATGTCCAAGTAGAGCTTGATGATCCAACATTCAAAGAAAGTAACGTCAACATGAGCCACAGTGGATCCACGAGAGATCCAAAGTGGGATTTGGCACAGGCTTTACACAGGATGCTTTTCCTGATGCAACTCCAGTTGTACATAGAGAAAGTGCAGCTCCTGGTGTTCCCAAGCAGTCCCCCGCCCAAGTACTAATCAGGACCTACAGCACTCTGAGAACAACTGACAGGATCAGGTGTGCAGAGCAGCAGGATGCTGGACAAACGAGAGCACATCACATTTCTAAATGGGTATTTTTCCAACAACTAAGTGAATCTAATTAGAATTTACAGGCTAATTATGCAGCTGATAAAAACAAAAGTTAAATAAACCTGTTCTGAAATGCTTGCAGTCTCAAAACGTAATGTTCCTCCATCAGGTGAAAAATCTCTGGTTGGAAAACATCATCTTTTGAGAAGCTTGTATGAAATGTAGCAAATGGTGTCTAAGCAGGATTTGATAATGAAGGCAGCATGAAACCAAAAGAAGTGGTGTTTGTATCATCTGATTGGTTGAGAAGCTTGTCCTTGTAAATGGTCTCCGCCCACTCCTCAGGTGAGTGGCAGTACAATGGTTCTGCACAGACACAGAGGGTCAGTGGGACATCTTTGTTTTCTATTCCGTTACTAATGATATTTTATTCCTTATCGCCTCGCACCACAAACATTACCAGAGGCAATAACATCAGGCCAAAGCACCGACTCAAGAAGGATTCACCAATAAGTGGTGCGCTATCGTCCACTGTAAGGGGTAAGTGATAGAACAGGAAATTAAAGCCGGCCCAGAGGCATGCTGGCCAGTGATAAACTAATGGAAATCAATCAAAGCTCCCTCATTAAAGTGATAATCAACTACGCCAGCTGAAGGTGCATTGATTGGAGAACAGTGTGAGTGACAGCCATGTTACCCTCGGGGACAGTTAGTGGTGAGTCATGGTTCATGGGATTTCTGAAGCATCCATGTGGCGAGTCAGCACCTTGAGGCACCGTCAGAATAATCTACAGCAGGGGTGGCCAAGTTCGGTCTTCGAGAGCCACATTCCTGACACTTTTAGTTGTCTCCCTGCTCCAACACACCTGAATCCAATGAAAGACTCGTTAGCAGACTTTTAATGAGCCTGATCTACAGGATGATGATGGATGAGTGTTTACAGGAAGGAATCTGGTGACCAGCGTGTGTGAGCAGGGACGCTGCTGACAAGAAGACATGTTTATGGTATGTCAAATACATAGGGACATGTGGGGTGTTGGAGTCTTCGTTAGCAGTAGGTCTGATATTTGCACAGCAGTCCTGCACACCACATCATGTTCTTGCCGACTGCTGGACTCCCAAAGGGTTGCACCAGTTCTGAGATTTTTCACAGAGGGAGTCTCTGGACCTGAGTGTCTCCTACACAGGTCTTGAGATTGTGTCGCTCCTTTTGCAGATTGTGATCTGAAGGATGCAACATGGGAGCAGCAACATCTCTAAATGTAATGGGATGAAAGTATGGCAGAAAGCTGAGCTGCCTCTCTGAGGGAGAGCAGTCATGTGCAGTTACAGATTAGATTTTCACAGTTTTGCTAATGATACTCAGCTTTACATGTAGGTAATGTCCTGTGTTAGGAACACCAAGGCTTGCCTGGCTGCAGTCAGAAACTGGATATGGTGATCTTTGGTTCTGCTTCACACGCACCCTCAGAACCAAACCTGGATGTTAGCGTGACGTTCTTCCACTTTCAGTCTGTGTGTGTTTCCTTCCAATGCAAACTGCTGTTACCTTGCTCATGGCCTATGGTACTGGCACAGAACACGGATCACTCCACACTGTGTGGAAGCAGGTCCTTCCACCCAGACTTTACTCTGAAGTACTAACTTCTAGCCACTGAAGGAAACCCTTTCTTCAGCGAACACGACTCATTGAGTCATGAAAACACTGACTCATCACCTGCGTGTCTGTGGTTTCATTTGACTTTTACAGAGCCAAATATCCACCGAGATGATAAATGTATTTGTTCACCTTTTCTGTTGCCGTGCCGATGAGTAAAGCTAAAGTGGTGACTCGGGTCAGGTGGAGGCCTCATACTGATGTGCACAAAACAAACAACCAAACCAAAATAGAAATGTGCAGACAACATAAGTCTTATTTTATGTCATCTTCTGCACATTTTACAGACTCTTCATTTAAGTTTGGCTGCACTACTGCCCCCTGCAGACCAAGAACAACATTACATCACGCCACATGTGCGGTGCAAAGAAATCCAGACAGGCACATAAAGACCACAAAGTGCATATGTGCACGTCCTTCATGTTATGGGTTTTATAGAAACACGTAAAAAACAGAAACTCTCCACCTACACATAAATCCTGGCCTCTCAGCCAGCTGAAGGCAGACTGCAGTCATCGATTTCTCTTGCTGATGGTGATTAACTACCTGAGGCCTGATGTTATTGCTGAGTGAGGGAGGAAAGTTTGCACTAAACTGAGCCTGTTTGAATTGAGCAGAATATAATTTACACATCCTGGCAGGATATTTGGTTTCTGCACTGCGGCCGTACTCATCACTGATGGATCACTTTAAATTTGAAATATGCAAGCTACAAATTTATGTTATTCAACTGATGTGCATCTGGCAATAAGTAACCAAAAGCCAGACTATTTTGGAGCAAATCTGACTTCACGTGACTTATTCCACAACCCACCTACATGGATGGGGGATTTGATTTTTAACCCAGTTTGGACCAAAGGGGCACTCACTTAGGTGGATTTTAGAATTGCCCCATTAATAAGGTCACTGGGGTCATTCCTGGTATTATTACAGAGCCAATGAAATACAAGAAACAATGTGGATGGCTGCAGAAATGACAAATGTACCTCAGTCAACAACTGGACAAATATGCAGAAGTAGGTGTGAATTCTGCACGCAGAGTCACAAGAACCAATATTCACTGCATTTGTAGAGAGTCTGAAATGGATTTGCAGTGCAGTCCTCATATACAGTCCTCATTAAAGAATGATGGCTGCCCAGACACGGGGACTGTCCATCTCAGAGCTGCCTGCATGTGTGTGAAGTGAGATCCAGCCTTCATCTATTCAGACTGAATCCATCCTGCAAGACATCAAAAAGGTTCATGTGCCCAAAGCAGGCAGACAGGAACAGGTGTATACGGAGGCTGTGCTCGTGTCGAGCTGTCCATCTGTGGAAGAGGGACGGAGGCATTCTGAGGCGGCAGCTGCACCAACGAAGCACGAGGGAAATCACTGTCAGAGCAGCGAAGACGTGCATCAGCCTCGACCCCAGAGGACAACCAGTCACATGAGCAAGGATACATCATACTGTGGTGGTGAAAGCCTGGATCAAAAAACCATTTTTCTGCAAGTCCACAACACGTTCAACAGATCAGCAAATGAACATTACGCACATCCTGATGGTATTTTCATTGTCCAGAAATGGTAAAATGGACTGCATTTATATCTATATCAGAAGCTCATAGCGCTTTACATTGATGCCTCGCATTCATCCATTCACACACGCCGATGTCAGAGCAAGAGCAACTTGGGGTTACAGACCTTGCCCAAGGGCCCTTACTGATTTTCCAGCCAGGCGGGGGTTTGAACTGAGGATCTTCTTGTCTCAAGCCCACTGATTAACCACTAGACCATCACTCCCCCCCACTGTCAAAGTATAAACGCACTGGTAGAGACAAATAAATCACAGTCTTCCCTTCTCACTGAGACCAAACTCATTGTGTACCAAACAATGGCGAGTCCACCTGAGAAAGGAGTCACTCAAATTGAAAAGCTTGGACTTGTTGTACTGGCTCTGATGTTGAACCTGACAGTACTGGAGCCTCTTATAGTTCTTCCAGAGAGCAATGCCCATAAAAAAGCTGAACAAAAGTCACCTCTTAGAGGCCTCTCTCAGTCTATTAATCACATTAAGATGATTACGTAAAGGAAATTATCAGTCAGAGTGGGCTCAGCAGTCATTTGGGCTTCTTTTAGTGCTGTCACAGTGCTGGTAATGCTTTTCAAGGTTGCAGCATGGTCCAGCTCGCCTATCTAAAGACGGCACAGAATGACACAGGAACTCGGGTTCAAAAGGTTAAAATCACAGTAAAATTATTTACACATTGCAAGTGTTAAAGGTTTTACATGTTTGTTATCTTCAGATTTGTCCTCTGCAAAATCTGTCACTCATAATATTAAGTGGTGGTGATGTCTTACTCTCAACATGCATGTTTGACACCACGTCATGCAAATCATTTCCTCGTGATTCAGTGGTACTACCCAGTCTCACGGCACGTCATGATTCAGCAGCACAAAATATACAATAATCTATTGGTTGGTCATATTGTCACGAAATGTGCAAAATTTTCATCATGGGAGCACAAATTTATTCTAATTCATTCCATGATGGCTGCACTTAATTAAAAGTGCAGCGGGGGGGCTAGGGTTGGTGGTAGGAGTAGGGTTAGTAATAGTGAGTTAAAAAAAAATAACCCGTCAAGAAAATTTGAATCATTTTGTGACAGGAGGACAAAAAACAAACACAAAAAAAAACGTGAGACTGGGCTGTTCTGTGTGGCCATGACATCAATCACAACTGTCCAAATCAGAGCCACTTTATCCTTCACAAATGTCCATCACGTTTAATCCATATCAGCTTCAAACTTAAGTAGCTGTGACCCCAAGTCTAATCTTTCACAGTCACCCAAAGTCAAACGGTCATGTGACCAATAGAAAGGTAGTGTATGACCTCATATTAGTGCCAACTAGTAACCATAAGAGTTTCTTTAAGCTTTAATTTCCTCAAAATACCTCTTCTAAGTATCTCCAGAGACTTTGGATTTTAACAGTTTTTCCAGAGTTGGGGTGGTGCGAGAGCAGAGACGGTACTGAGCCCCACTGCACTGCAAGGTCTATTTGAGGACTGTGTTGTCTTCGGCTGACCCTCAATCAAGTCTTCAGAGTTGGTGCAGAATTATTTTGGACACAAGACCAGAAACAATACTGTATAATGAGCAGGTGGAATATAGAAGGATCTGCTGCTCAAAGATCTCCACCTCTGCAGTGATAGGACTTAATCTGTTGTAGAACATGCTACAGACCAGAGGAGGAGACATCCTGACCGCCGGCCGGCGGTCTGGGGCTCATGGGTTTGAAGTCTTATTTTGGCAGCAAAGTTTGAACAGGAGACATCTGGAACACATTGTCAATATTGCCCTTAAAAATATCCAGAATTCAGGTAAAAACATGAAAATTCTCAGGCCTCAAGCAGGAGTTTGGACAGAGTTTGTACTTGCAGAGAGATAAATGTGAGTGAAAGTCAAACTGCACTGCAAAAAAAAACAAAAAAAAAAACAAAAGACAGTTAACTCAGCCTTTGAGGTGGCAGCATGTTACTGCTTTTATGTTCCTTCATGTTGATGTGATTCTGTGCACGCCTCTGTGCATGGTGTAAACTACTTCCAGTCTCTATGTAGTACAGTGACGTGCTGCAGTCTGCAGGGCGGCGACATTTGTGGCATCTTCCCTTTTTTTGTTTGTTTGCAGATGCACAACTATTTTTTTCTGCCTTCTCTTCCAGTCCTGGCCTCCACTCCTGCAGCTTCGCCTCACTGATACAAAATGCATTACTTCTGAATCTTTAATTCTCATTAAACCGAGAAGTGCTTCGAGGCTTATACGGACAGCAAATTTAAATTGTCATCAGTTATCTGCAGAGTTCTCATTGGAGATTCTGGCCACAGTGTCGAGCTGCTGTCCAGCATGCAGGATGGTGGCAACAGTAAGGAGGAAAGTGCAAAGTCACAGTGCAACGCAGAAACACACCACCAGCTCCGAGCTGCTTTAAACACATTCTGCTCCCACACTCAAAAATCAGGAGTCAGAGTGATTTCAGCCAGTGAGCTCAATGAAACTGACCAAACACTTCATGTTCCAGCTCATTTTTACAGCACATCAGTGATGTTTCTGTGTTTTCAAGCAGATGCAAACATGCACGTTCAAAAAGAAAAAACAAAAAAACACCACCATCACACTGCAGCTGCTCAGACTGGACGGTATCAGGAGAAACAGCTTTTGAGTAAGTGATGGAAATTTCGAGGGGACAATATGTGATCACAGCTTGTGTCCCACAATAAAGTGCACATGGATGCAAAGTGAATCTGGTCTGGTCCAATTTACACCAGGATCTATTTAATTGTTAAACTGGGAAAATCTGCCATTTCATTTCAGTAGAATTTGCATTTGTTCAACAGCAAATTTTTCTCCTTTGCACAGAAAATGTTGAAATTACATCAATATTCTATGTTCACTGCCCATAGTGTGCCCAGTGTTTGTTAAACCACTAATTTTGCCCAATAAAAGTTGGGTTTGGCAGAATGTTTGAGAACTGCTTTGCTGCAGAACTCAGATGGTGTGAAGGGGCCCTAACCAGAAGGTCACAGGTTAAAGTCACCTTTATCCCACTGAAGAAGGACATCCAGCACAAAACTTAAACGTGTGGCAAATTACACATTTGCAGGGGGGGAAGTTTCAGATGGCCTAGTTCAACTTATGAAAAAGTAATAAACTGAGCTGCAAACTACACAATATGAGCAGTTTGTTTCAAATTCTATTAAAAATCTGAGCCACTGTGAGGTTTTACTTTTATCTTCAGAGTCACTGACTAAAATTCATCATTTGATTTTTGGACGGGGTTACAGGGGTTCATTTTGACAACATAACATGATAAAAGGGAGTTTTAATCAAATAAATCACAATCAAAAGAAACAAAACTGTCAAAATAACCAGACTGACACTGAGCAGGAACTCAGTAAGTAAAAAAAAAAAAAAACATGAGACTGAAACCAAATAAACCCTGAGCAAAAAAACTGAAAGCAAAAATGAGAATAACAACCAACATAGAGCCCAACAAAACTTCATATGTGGTCAAACCAGCGTACCTGTGAGAGGTGAGTATTAGTGCACTCACTAATCAATCATCCGGAGCAGGTGTGCACGTTAGCAGGTGCAGAGTAACGAGGTCAACAGGGGCCACATAAATCATGTGCAAAAGGAATGTTTGCAGAAAAGTGTACAAAAACCCCCAACATGAAATCACGTAATTTGCATGATGAAAAATAAGTTACTCTACTTTAAAATAATAACAATATTTACTGTCAAAATGAGAGTTTGGGGAAAAACAAAAGGAGTCATTTTACAGGCAGCTGATGATCAGTTATTGTCCATGTCAGTCCAAGTCCAAAAGTAATAAATTCAATAGACCAGCTGGAGGCAGATTTCTCTGCCAACTGGCACCAACATCCCGCAATCGTGTGGCATGTTTGGACCTGAGGGGATGCGGTTTGTGGAGAACATTTGCCCTGATTTTGCTGCAGGCGATTGGAGAGTCTCTCAGAATGCAGATCAGCGTGGCACAGAGTCACACATGCACACGTGTGACCAATTAAAGGAAAAATAGTGTCTTAGAAAGAACAGAACAGCCTCAGTGCACCGAGGGCGAGTCTCTGGAATGATTTCCTAATGGCTGAGATCTGGTGACTGCAGTCCACAGCATGACCTCTTATTCAGCTTTTGGCAAGTCTAATACACAAAACCAAACTGGCAACAGCCAACTTCCAGCTGACTATCGATTTGAGGGTGTGTCTGTGCCAGTGTTGTATAAAGTACCGGAAAATCACACTTAAGTAAAAGTACAGATACCCATTAAAAAAATGACTTTGGTAGAAGTTCAAGTCACCGATTGAAATGTTACTCAAGTAAAAGTCTTAAAGTATCTAGTATTTATTGTACTTAAGTATGACAAGTAATGTACAACTAAATGTACTCAAGTACTGAAAGTAAAAGTACAAGTAAATGTTAACAATCAAAAACGGACTGATTTTGCTTTTTTATAAAAGCTTATCTAGGCTTGTAAATGACTGGTAGTATTAGTGAAAATACTGAAAATTGTGCACATCACACAAAAACACTTCAGAAACAAGGTTTCAAAACCTAAAAAGAGTAGGCTACTCATTAGGTGTTCACAGGAAAAATGTATTTATTTCTATATGTATTTATTTATTTTCATTGTTCCATGGTTTTATCTTTTCTGTTGTGTTTTGTTTCATTAGGTTCTTTTTGTCTCTTTCTGTAAAATTGTATTGTAACATTATTAGTCTATTATTATTGACTATTATTGTCTATTATGTAGACTATTATTGTTGTTGCTATTATTAATATATGAATAAAAATAAATATAAATTACAATTTGACTCTTTTATGACAACGAACGCTGAGCCATTAATTATACAGAAAACAAATCAACACAAACGTGCTGATGCAAACAGCTTAATGCTAACTTTAACATTGAAAACGCCATAGACATGCTAACACGTTAGCATCGGTCCCGTTTTTAAGTTATAAAATACATCTATCAACTGTTTCAGAAGACCATAACAGGTCGGTTTAACATAAAAATATTAAATATTACTCACAGACATATGCTCTTCAGGGTTTTAGCGAGGAAAAATTAGGATAAAGCGAAATAAAATCCACGAATTGCAGGTCGAAGCACTGCTTCGACCTGCCAATCACTGCTTCGATTGGTTCAAGGTTCAAAGCAAAGCCGCGCTGCAGAAAAGTTGATTACAGACTCGTTGCAGGTCTGTAATCAATGTAGAGAAATGATCATTTTCCTGACAAACACCCCCCAAGTGCGAAACTGCAAAAAAGCCTACCGGACATTACTCATGACAAATAGGCCTGACTTTGTTGCAGTCACTAGTAATCAGTGGTGTCTCTGGGTGAAAACACGGCTTTTTTTGTGCATGTATGCAATTAAGGTCGGAAATGTAGTGAAGTAAAAGTGAAAGTAAGCTGAATTAAAAAAAAACTCAAGTAAAGTACAAAGTCTCCCAAAATGTACTTAAGTACAGTAGTGAAGTATTTTTACTTTGTTACTATACAACACTGGTCTGTGCATGTACACGTGTGTGTGTGTGTGTGTGTGTGTGTGTGTGTGTGTGTGTGTGTGTGTGTGTGTGTGTGTGTGTGTGTGTGTGTGTGTGTGTGTGTGTGTGCGCACATGTGCATGTATGTGTGTGCGTGTGTGTGTTGGTGCCATGTCAGGGTCTATGTTTGTCATAACCGAGCTCTTCTATTTAAAGACCTGTCAGTGCGTCTGCAGCTGGAGCGCTCTGATCTTCTGAGCTCCAGCCGCGCCACGATTGTTCCATTCTTAAATGAAGCCCTGCAGGATGCAACATGAGTAAACTCAGGCTGACACGCTTCATCCAAGACTTTGCTCAATGTCAGAAACGCTGGAAAACACTGCGGCAATGGCCTCGTTTACCAAAGTCTACCATGGTGTCAGTGAGACGGAAGGCCACCTACAGACTGATGCAAAGAGACATCTGGTTCTGTGAACCTGCAGGATTTCTGAGTGTTCTTTTATGACAGTCTGCTGATGTTTGTTTCAGAAAAACAACACTTTCATGATCCAGTGTTGGAGGTTAAAGACCAGCACAGAACTCAAGGCTGATTTGACATTTAGGTCACTAAGTACCTGACCTCTGCAGAAATAAACTGTTCGTAGTATTCAAGTTTGTTAAGTAACAGACCTCATGGGATTACATCATCAGGAAACAAAAAAGAAGAAATGGATTCCAACAAAGATAAAAAAAAAAAAATTAAAAACATCTGGCCGGAATACAGATATTTGGAAAAATGGGGCACATTTCCTGGATGAAATTATATTTGTGTACCTTATTTTTCAGAGTATAAGTCTCTCAGAAAAAAATGCCTCTTGAAGAGGAAAATGTGGCACTTTATAACTGTATTTCCTGGGGGCGGGTTTAATGGCTTACAGGGACTCAGTGTAGCACATGTGCACACCACAGCATGTGATTTTACTTAACATAAGGACTTTTAAATCCCCAAAATAAGCAAATAAATGTGCACTGGACAACACTGGATCTTATTAGATCCAATTTGGACAAAAACATCAGCTGGACAGTGATTTCTCTGATGCCAGAACACTGATTCTTGTTGGGGTTTTCCATAGCACACCCTAAACCGTTTTTAAAAATCTTTTATTCCCTCTGCTATTTGTCTTTTAAACTCTTTGTAGGGTTTTTTTAATGGCTAATTTATTTTCTATGTATCCTTTGTATTGGGTTGTTACTGTGTTTTGTGAGCCAGTATGCAAGCTGCTGAAACTAACTGCCCCTGGTGGGATGAATAAAGTTGTTTAAGTAAGTATAAGTAAACCAGATGAATGTACATCTTCTCCCCAAGATACCTCACACCATACAGCAAAGCAAATTCCCCAAGTCCAAAACTCAAAATATAGTGCACACATATCAGTACAAGGTCCTAATCACTCATACATGAAATGACCAGGAGTTCACACTCACACCTGCTCAGCATCCCAATCAATGTCTGTCTGGGTGGTTGCCATCCAGGACTCAAGGCAGTTCTATGGTGTGATGAAGCAAGACACCAGTGCATGCTCCCAGAATTGACCTGATATCATTCCAAGTCTCATTTAAAATGTCTGGTGCACTTCTGGAAAGTTCTCATGTAGTCAAAATATATATATTGGTGGACAACTACCGTCACTGAAATAAGAGCCATCCAAGAAGTTAGTTCACACCAGCTGAACCCCCCTAAATCCACAGATGCGTAGTGGAAAAAGTATCAAACCATTGTTAAGTATTATCACGATTTATGAGTAATTTAGTGTAGAAAACAATGTTTCTGCATCCACCAACTCCAGCAGGTGATTTCACTGACTAACTCACTGAGTACATGGGAAGAGATATCAGCTGCTGATGTGGTCAGCAGAAATGAAAACCTGCACCATCTCAGCCCTTTGTACAACAGGTTTGACACAACTGATGGGCGACAGAAATGCAGACAGTCACTGGGGCCCATCTGGAAGGTAGTGGAGACAAAATAACCTTCACTGCTGGATATTTCTCTGTAATATAACACAGACAATAATTTGGTTCTTTTCTTGAAACTATCCAACATGGTTGTCTCACAAAAACAAACCTCAGGCAAAATTGCCCACAGTTGCTTTGTATTTGTGCGCCTGTGGCACTGAGGTCAGGTCTGGAATCATAATGCTGCATCTACCACCTTATGGAACTGTCCTGGGTCCTGATTGGAAATTACTACAGCAGCCCAACATTCCATCTATATCTCTAAAAATAGCCGCCATCTGTCGGCCACAGCCAAGTGACATGTGGACAGTGACAGTATTGGAATAACAACACAACCTCATCAGATTGTGTGACTTTAGTTTTGTAACTCTGCTATTAGGCTCCAGGTGACACTTTAGCGAGTAATGAGTAACTTTAGGCATTATAAAATAATATGCCGTGTTATGCAGCTGTACTGATTAAGGCAATACTCAAAATGTTCCAAGATATTTTAAAGTGATCTTGACAACAGGCCTGCTGGCACAAGATGATTAACCGCCACTGTAAGTGCAGCTGGACAGGATTTTACATAAAAGCCAAGACATGAACTGTCTCGTTATTACACAACACCGTATCTGTCTGGGGTTAGAATGAAACCAGAACCTGCACCGTGATGAATTTTGTGTCCCCTGGAACAAGACAGCAGTTTATGTATGAGAGAAGGGGAGCAAATGATCTCTTTTACTAGTGTGCAGGTGGTGTGATAAATCTTCCACCCCGGTGGCCACTTTAAGAGCAGCTTGGCCTGTTTCTGCAGACCCTCTGAATCCAGCTCTCTGAGGACAAGCAGGAGCAAAGAGCTGCATGTTGCACATCCTAAATTCTAAACTCCAAAGGACATGACTCCGCTTCTCTATCTCTGCTGGTAATTTTATGTGTTTGCAGTCAGAATTATAGCAAATGTGTAACAAAAGGCATAAAAGGTCTGATGCAAATCCTCTGCAGTCTACATGCCACCATAAAAATATACATGTAAATATGCGTCTGTCTGTGGTGGTATTTGTGACTATGGGTGACGTACCAATCAATCACCAATATTCTGTTGAGCAATATGCTTTTGATCATCCATGTAGACATCTTGTTTGCTGAGATATACAAAAGAGGTGCTTTTCAGACCATGTTTTCCTTGAACGTTGACCAAACTACTCCAAAATCTAATCGCCTGTAGATATCCATCCAAGTAATATTCCCACCAAGTTTGGAGCAAATCATTGTAGCTGTTTTTCAGTTATCTTGTACACAGACACAAATACACACGCTGGTGGAACCAACACTCTACTGTCACAGCTCCACAGATGCACAGGGTAAAAATCCTGATTTTTAAAATGTCTCTGCAGTTCTTAGGTTATAAAAGATCAGAAGGTCTATTTCTGTGCCTTTCCTTAAACTATTAATACTAACTTCACTGAGAATCTCAAACTGTTACCTCAAAGATATCAAGCACCCCCCATGCCCACCCCATAAGTGCCCCCATATTCCGCAGCAGGTTTAAAGGTTCAAAAGCTCCAGTGTAAGCTACGCCCATCTCCACCCTCCGTGCTTTTCTCACATCTCCCAATTCCTGACACTCCTGTGGCGATCCTCCCCAGTGGGCCTGGAAATCCATCACCACACACTGCAAGATTCCTCCCGCTTTCAAGTTGACATCACCGGCAGGTTGATAGAGTCCGCACTGGATGTGAAGGCAGGAGCTCAGAGAGAAAAAATACAGTGCAATGTACTTATCT
This sequence comes from Thalassophryne amazonica, assembly GCF_902500255.1. Lineage (NCBI taxonomy): Eukaryota > Metazoa > Chordata > Actinopteri > Batrachoidiformes > Batrachoididae > Thalassophryne > Thalassophryne amazonica. The sequence continues at coordinate 92,753,021 of NC_047117.1, read as the reverse complement.
TGGTGGAGCCGTTACTGCATCAGTCTCAGCGCAGCAGTGAACGCACTAAAAGAAGAAGCATGCAGAGCTCGCTGTGCTGTCAAAAGGACATTTCACACTGTCAACATCCCAATAACAATCTGCTGCAAAATATTTGACAGTATAATCCAGCCTATTGTGTAGATCTGGGGTCCACTCAGCATGCTGGAGTGCAAACCAAACTACCAGCCAAAGTAGAAAGAACACCTATCTAAACCTAAAAAGAGAACAGAAATCGTCAGAGTATGTCATCTCTGTCAGAGATAAGAAGCAGAAGCAAATCCTGACCAAGGCTCACTGACCACAAGCTGAAAAACCTGCCTGACAAAGCAACAAAGAATCAGACAGAACAGCACCTTCTTCTACACCAGGGGTGGCCAAGTTCGGTCCTCGAGAGCCACCTTCCTGACACTCTTAGTTGTCTCCCTGCTCCAACACACCTGAATCCAATGAAAGGCTCATTAAAAGTCTGCTAAAGAGTCTTTCATTGGATTCAGGTGTGTTGGAGCAGGGAGACAACTAAGAGTGTCAAGAAGGTGGCTCTCGAGGACCGAACTTGGCCACCCCTGTTCTACACTGTAAAAAAAAATGATCAGGTAAGACAGTGTTTCTTACAATCAACAAAAATATAAACGCAACACTTTTGGTTTTGCTCCCATTTTGTATGAGATGCACTCAAAGATCTAAAACTTTTTCCACATACACAATATCACCATTTCCCTCAGATATTGAAAGGTGGTTGGCTCTCACTGTGGTATTGTATCACTTCCTGTTCCGGAGCACAGCGGTGTTTTTCTGTATCTGTTAGCTGTTTAATCTGCGCAGTTAGATTGATCTAGTTAACTAGATAATAATGATGATAATTTGTTTCACAGTGTAATCTTCACGTGCCTTAACTAAAGTACTCCCTCTGCTGAATCACCTCTAAATTATTTACACATTATTCACTTCTGTGTGTTTTTAGGAATCCGCTAGCTTAGCGCAGCTACTAGCTCTTAGCCGGTTTAGCATGGCGGCTTCTCCTGTCTCTCCTGCACTTTTCTGCTCTGGGTGTGAAATGTTTAGTTATTCCTCGGCCTCCTTTAGCAGTAATGGTACTTGTAATAAGTGTAGCTTATTCGTAGCTTTGGAGGCCAGCCTGGGCGAATTGGAGACTCGGCTCCGCACCGTGGAAAATTCTACAGCTAGCCAGGCCCCTGTAGTCGGTGCGGACCAAGGTAGCTTAGCCGCCGTTAGTTTCCCTCTGGCAGATCCCGAGCAGCCGGGAAAGCAGGCCGACTGGGTGACTGTGAGGAGGAAGCGTAGCCCTAAACAGAAGCCCCGTGTACACCGCCAACGCGTTCACATCTCTAACCGTTTTTCCCCACTTGACGACACACCCGCCGAGGATCAAACTCTGGTTATTGGTGACTCTGTTTTGAGAAATGTGAAGTTAGCGACACCAGCAACTATAGTCAATTGTCTTCCGGGGGCCAGAGCAGGCGACATTGAAGGAAATTTGAAACTGCTGGCTAAGGCTAAGCGTAAATTTGGTAAGATTGTAATTCACGTCGGCAGTAATGACACCCGGTTACGCCAATCGGAGGTCACTAAAACTAACATTGAATCGGTGTGTAACTTTGCAAAAACAATGTCAGACTCTGTAGTTTTCTCTGGGCCCCTCCCCAATCGGACCGGGAGTGACATGTTTAGCCGCATGTTCTCCTTGAATTGCTGGCTGTCTGAGTGGTGTCCAAAAAATGAGGTGGGCTTCATAGATAATTGGCAAAGCTTCTGGGGAAAACCTGGTCTTGTTAGGAGAGACGGCATCCATCCCACTTTGGATGGAGCAGCTCTCATTTCTAGAAATCTGGCCAATTTTCTTAAATCCTCCAAACCGTGACTATCCAGGGTTGGGACCAGGAAGCAGAGTTGTAGTCTCGTAGCATGGGCCGAGGCGGAGGATTAGCAGCAATCTTCCATTCCAGCTTATTAATTAATCAAAAACCCAAACAGAGCTTTAATTCGTTTGAAAGCTTGACTCTTAGTCTTGTCCATCCAAATTGGAAGTCCCAAAAAACAGTTTTATTTGTTGTTATCTATTGTCCTCATGGTCGTTACTGTGAGTTTCTCTGTGAATTTTCAGACCTTTTGTCTGACTTAGTGCTTAGCTCAGATAAGATAATTATAGTTGGCGATTTTAACATCCACACAGATGCTGAGAAAGACAGCCTCAACACTGCATTTAATCTATTATTAGACTCAATTGGCTTTGCTCAAAATGTAAATGAGTCCACCCACCACTTTAATCATATCTTAGATCTTGTTCTGACTTATGGTATGGAAATTGAAGACTTAACAGTATTCCCTGAAAACTCCCTTCTGTCTGATCATTTCTTAATAACATTTACATTTACTCTGATGGACTACCCAGCAGTGGGGAATAAGTTTCATTACACTAGAAGTCTTTCAGAAAGCGCTGTAACTAGGTTTAAGGATATGATTCCTTCTTTATGTTCTCTAATGCCATATACCAACACAGTGCAGAGTAGCTACCTAAACTCTGTAAGTGAGATAGAGTATCTCGTCAATAGTTTTACATCCTCATTGAAGACAACTTTGGATGCTGTAGCTCCTCTGAAAAAGAGAGCTTTAAATCAGAAGTGCCTGACTCCGTGGTATAACTCACAAACTCGCAGCTTAAAGCAGATAACCCGTAAGTTGGAGAGGAAATGGCATCTCACTAATTTAGAAGATCTTCACTTAGCCTGGAAAAAGAGTCTGTTGCTCTATAAAAAAAAGCCCTCCGTAAAGCTAGGACATCTTACTACTCATCACTAATTGAATAAAATAAGAACAACCCCAGGTTTCTTTTCAGCACTGTAGCCAGGCTGACAAAGAGTCAGAGCTCTATTGAGCCGAGTATTCCTTTAACTTTAACTAGTAATGACTTCATGACTTTCTTTGCTAATAAAATTTTAACTATTAGAGAAAAAATTACTCATAACCATCCCAAAGACGTATCGTTATCTTTGGCTGCTTTCAGTGATGCCGGTATTTGGTTAGACTCTTTCTCTCCGATTGTTCTGTCTGAGTTATTTTCATTAGTTACTTCATCCAAACCATCAACATGTCTATTAGACCCCATTCCTACCAGGCTGCTCAGGGAAGCCCTACCATTATTTAATGCTTCGATCTTAAATATGATCAATCTATCTTTATTAGTTGGCTATGTACCACAGGCTTTTAAGGTGGCAGTAATTAAACCATTACTTAAAAAGCCATCACTTGACCCAGCTATCTTAACTAATTATAGGCCAATCTCCAACCTTCCTTTTCTCTCAAAAATTCTTGAAAGGGTAGTTGTGAAACAGTTAACTGATCATCTGTAGAGGAATGGTCTATTTGAAGAGTTTCAGTCAGGTTTTAGAATTCATCATAGTACAGAAACAGCATTAGTGAAGGTTACAAATGATCTTCTTATGGCCTCAGACAGTGGACTCATCTCTGTGCTTGTTCTGTTAGACCTCAGTGCTGCTTTTGATACTGTTGACCATAAAATTTTATTACAGAGATTAGAGCATGCTATAGGTATTAAAGGCACTGCACTGCGGTGGTTTGAATCATATTTATCTAATAGATTACAATTTGTTCATGTAAATGGGGAATCTTATTCACAGACTAAGGTTAATTAAGGAGTTCCACAAGGTTCTGTGCTAGGACCAATTTTATTCACTTTATACATGCTTCCCTTAGGCAGTATTATTAGACAGCATTGCTTAAATTTTCATTGTTACGCAGATGATACCCAGCTTTATCTATCCATGAAGCCAGAGGACACACACCAATTAGCTAAACTGTAGGATTGTCTTATAGACATAAAGACATGGATGACCTCTAATTTCCTGCTTTTAAACTCAGATAAAACTGAAGTTATTGTACTTGGCCCCATAAATCTTAGAAACATGGTGTATAACCAGATCCTTACTCTGGATGGCATTACCCTGTCCTCTAGTAATACTGTGAGAAATCTTGGAGTCATTTTTGATCAGGATATGTCATTCAAAGCGCATATTAAACAAATATGTAGGACTGCTTTTTTGCATTTATGCAATATCTCTAAAATTAGAAAGGTCTTGTCTCAGAGTGATGCTGAAAAACTAATTCATGCATTTATTTCCTCTAGGCTGGACTATTGTAATTCATTATTATCAGGTTGTCCTAAAAGTTCCCTGAAAAGCCTTCAGTTAATTCAAAATGCTGCAGCTAGAGTACTGACGGGGACTAGAAGGAGAGAGCATATCTCACCCATATTGGCTTCTCTTCATTGGCTTCCTGTTAATTCTAGAATAGAATTTAAAATTCTTCTTCTTACTTATAAGGTTTTGAATAATCAGGTCCCATCTTATCTTAGGGACCTCATAGTACCATATCACCCCAATAGAGCGCTTCGCTCTCAGACTGCAGGCTTAGTTGTAGTTCCTAGGGTTTGTAAGAGTAGAATGGGAGGCAGAGCCTTCAGCTTTCAGGCTCCTCTCCTGTGGAACCAGCTCCCAATTCAGATCAGGGAGACAGACACCCTCTCTACTTTTAAGATTAGGCTTAAAACTTTCCTTTTTGCTAAAGCTTATAGTTAGGGCTGGATCAGGTGACCCTGAACCATCCCTTAGTTATGCTGCTATAGACTTAGACTGCTGGGGGGTTCCCATGATGCACCGAGTGTTTCTTTCTCTTTTTGCTCTGTATGCACCACTCTGCATTTAATCATTAGTGATTGATCTCTGCTCCCCTCCACAGCATGTCTTTTTCCTGGTTCTCTCCCTCAGCCCCAACCAGTCCCAGCAGAAGACTGCCCCTCCCTGAGCCTGGTTCTGCTGGAGGTTTCTTCCTGTTAAAAGGGAGTTTTTCCTTCCCACTGTGGCCAAGTGCTTGCTCACAGGCGGTCGTTTTGACTGTTGGGGTTTTTTACGTAATTATTGCCTTACAATATAAAGCGCCTTGGGGCAACTGTTTGTTGTGATTTGGCGCTATATAAATAAAATTGATTGATTGATTGAAATATTGTTCACAAACCAGTCTAAATCTGTGATAGTGAGCACTTCTCCTTTGCTGAGATAATCCATCCCACCTCACAGGTGTGCCATATCAAGATGCTGATTAGACACCATGATTAGTGCACAGGTGTGCCTTAGACTGCCCACAATAAAAGGCCACTCTGAAAGGTGCAGTTTTATCACACAGCACAATGCCACAGATGTCGCAAGATTTGAGGGAGCGTGCAATTGGCATGCTGACAGCAGGAATGTCAACCAGAGCTGTTGCTCGTGTATTGAATGTTCGTTTCTGTACCATAAGCCGTCTCCAAAGGTGTTTCAGAGAATTTGGCAGTACATCCAACCAGCCTCACAACCGCAGACCACGTGTAACCACACCAGCCCAGGACCTCCACATCCAGCACGTTCACCTCCAAGATCGTCTGAGACCAGCCACTTGGACAGCTGCTGAAACAATCGGTTTGCATAACCAAAGAATTTCTGCACAAACTGTCAGAAACCGTCTCAGGGAAGCTCATCTGCATGCTCGCCGTCCTCATCGGGGTCTCGACCTGACTCCAGTTCATCGTCGTAACCGACTTGAGTGGGCAAATGCTCACATTCGCTGGCATTTGGCATGTTGGAGAGGTCTTCACGGATGAATCCCAGTTCACACTGTCCAGGGCAGATGGCAGACAGCGGGTGTGGCGTCGTGTGGGTGAGTGGTTTTCTGATGTCAATGTTGTGGATCGAGTGGCCCATGGTGGCGGTGGGGTTATGGTATGGGCAGGCGTCTGTTATGGACGAAGAACACAGGTGCATTTTATTGATGGCATTCTGAATGCACAGAGATACCGTGACGAGATCCTGAGGCCCATTGTTGTGCCATACATCCAAGAACATCACCTCATGTTGCAGCAGGATAATGCACGGCCCCATGTTGCAAAGATCTGAACACACTCTTGGAAGCTGAAAATGTCCCAGTTCTTGCATGGCCGGCATACTCACCAGACATGTCACCCATTGAGCATGTTTGGGATGCTCTGGACTGGCGTATACGACAGCGTGTACCAGTTCCTGCCAATATGCAGCAACTTCGCACAGCCATTGAAGAGCAGTGGACCAACATTCCACAGGCCACAACTGACAACCTGATCAACTCTATGCGAAGGAGATGTGTTGCACTGCATGAGGCAAATGGTGGTCACACCAGATACTGACTGGTATCCCCCCCAATAAAACAAAACTGCACCTTTCAGAGTGGCCTTTTATTGTGGGCAGTCTAAGGCACACCTGTGCACTAAACATGGTGTCTAATCAGCATCTTGATATGGCACACCTGTGAGGTGGGATGGATTATCTCAGCAAAGGAGAAGTGCTCACTATCACAGATTTAGACTGGTTTGTGAACAATATTTGAGGGAAATGGTGATATTGTGTATGTGGAAAAAGTTTTATATCTTTGAGTTCATCTCATACAAAATGGGAGCAAAACCAAAAGCGTTGCGTTTATATTTTTGTTGAGTGTATTTTACCTCCAAAAAACTATCTCGAGTTTGGGAGACACTAATGATGACAAATTTGTTATGCATCTCGGGTAACGGTCTTCTGCTGTCTTCACAGTAAAATATGTCTGACACATGTTTTAGTGTTATGACTCTGATTCACAGTCGTGCATGTGTGGGTAGATATTTTCATCTGATTTGGACCATCCATCCATCCATCCATTTTCTTCCGCTTTATCCAGAGTCGGGTCGTGGGGGCAGCAGCTCAAGCAACGTCACCCAGACCTCCCAATCCACACACACCTCCCCCACCTCCTCCGGGGGAACCCCAAGGTGTTCCCAAGCCAGCCGAGAGATGTAGTCCCTCCAGCGTGTCCTGGGTCTTCCCCGGGGCCTCCTCCCAATGGGACGTGCCCGGAACACCTCTCCAGTGAGGCGTCCAGGGGGCATCCGGAAAAGATGCCCGAGCCACCTCAACTGACTCCTTTCGACATGGAGGAGCAGTGGCTCGACTCCGAGCTCCTCCCGAGTGACCGAGCTCCTCGCCCTATCTCAGGGAGCGCCCAGCCACCCTGCGGAGGAAACTCATCTCAGCCGCTTGTACTCGCCATCTCGTTCTTTCGGTCATGAGCCAAATCTCATGACCATAGGTGAGGATCGGAACGTAGATCAATCGGTAAATCGAGAGCTTTGCCCCCCTACTCAGCTCTCTCTTCACCACGACGGTCCGATACAGCGACCGCATCACTGTAGATGCTGCACCGATCCGTCTATCGATCTCACGCTCCATCCATCCCTCACTAGTGAACAAGACCCCGAGATACTTAAACTCCTCCACTTGAGGCAAGGACACTCCACTGACCTGAAGAGGGCAAAGCACCTTTTTCCGGTCGAGAACCATGGCCTCGGATTTGGAGGTGCTGATTTTCATCCCGGACACTTCATACTGGGCTGCAAACCGCCCCACTGCACGCTGAAGGTCCTGATTTGACGAAGCCAACAGAACCACATCATCCGAAAACAGCAGAGATGAGATTCTGTGGTTCCCAAACCAGACCCCCTCTACACCCTGGCTGCGCCTAGAAATTCTGTCCATAAAAATAATGAACAGAACCGGTGACAAAGGGCAGCCCTGGTGGAGGCCAACGTCCACTGGAAACAGGTTTGACTTACTACCGGCAATGCGAACCAAGCTCCTGCTGTGGTCTTACAGCCCTTAACAAAAGACCCCGGACCCCGTACTCCCGGAGCACCCCCCACAGGGGGCCCTGAGGGACACGGTGGAACACCTTCTCCAGATCCACAAAAAACATGTGGACTGGTTGGGCAAACTCCCATGAACCCTCGAGCACCCGATGGAGCGTGTAGAGCTGGTCCAGTGTGCCTCGACCAGGACGAAAACCACACTGCTCCTCCTGAATCTGAGGTTCGACCATCGGTCAAATTCTCCTCTCCAGTACTCTGGAATAGACCTTACTGGGGAGGCTGAGGAGTGTGATCCCCCTGTAGTTGGAACACACCCTCCTGTCCCCCTTCTTAAACAGAGGGACCACCACCCCAGTCTGCCAATCCAGAGGCACTGTCCCCAATCGCCACGCGATGTTGCAGAGGCGTGTCAGCCAAGACAGTCCCACAACATCCAGAGACTTAAGGTACTCAGGACGGATTTCATCCACCCCAGGAGCCTTGCCACCAAGGAGCTTTCTAACCACTGGTGACTTTGGCCTGGGTAATGGATGAGTCCGCCTCTGAGTCCCCAGTCTCTGCTTCCTCTTCGGAAGACGTGACGATGGGATTGAGGAGATCCTCGAAGTATTCCTTCCACCGCCCAACAACATCCCCAGTCAGGGTCAACAGCTCCCCACCCGCACCATGAACAGTGCTGGTGGAGAGCTGCTTCCGCCTCCCGAGGCGTCAGACGGTTTGCCAGAATCTCTTCAAGGCCGACCGATAGTCCTCCTCCATGGCCTCCCCGAAGTCCTCCCAGACCCGAGTTTTTGCTTCTGCAACCGCACGGGCTGCGGCACGCTTGGCCTGCCGGTACGAATCAGCTGCCTCCGGGGTCCCACATACCAACAAAGATAAGTAGGACTCCTTCTTCAGCTTGACTGCATCCCTTACTTCCGGTGTCCACCACCAGGTTCGGGGATTGCCGCCGTGACAGGCACCAGAGACCTTGTGACCACAGCCATGAGCGGCCGCATCAACAATGGAGGTGGAGAACATGGTCCACTCTGACTCCATGTCTCCAACCTCCCCCGGGATCTGGGAGAAGCTCTCCCGGAGGTGGGAGTTGAAGACCTAGCTGACAGAGGGTTCCACCAGTCGTTCCCAGCAGACCCTCATGATACGTTTGGGCCTGCCAGGACTGACCGGCTTCCTTTCCTCCCAGCGGATCCAACTCACCACCAGGTGGTGATCGGTCGACAGCTCTGCCCCTCTCTTCACTCGAGTGTCTGAGACATGTGGCCAAAGGTCAGATGATACGACTACAAAGTCGATCATCGACCTCCGGCTCAGGGTGTCCTGGTGCCACATGCACTTATGGACACCCTTGTGCTCAAACGTGGTGTTCGTGACTAGCACAGAAGTCCAACAACTGAACACCACTCGGGTTCAGATCGGGGAGGCCATGCTTCCCGATCACCCCCCTCCAGGTCTCACTGTCGCCGCCCACTTGGGAGTTGAAATCCCCCAGGAGAACAATGGAGTCCGCAGTCGGAGCGCTATCTAGTACCCCTCCCAGGGACTCCAAGAAGGTCGGGTACTCTGCACTGCCACTCGGCCCATAGGCCGAGACAATGGTGAGAGACCTGTCCCCGACCCGAAGGCGTAGGGACGCGACCCTCTCGTTCACTGGAGTGAACTCCAACACATAGCGACTGAGCAGGCGAGCAATAAGCAATGGGACCCCAGCTCTCCGCCTCTCCCCGTGGGCAATGCCAGAAAAATGAAGCGTCCAGCCCCTCTCCAGGAGTTGGGTACCAGAGCCCAAGCTGTGCATGGAGGTGAGCCCGACTATCTCTAGTCGGTATCTCTCAACCTCCCGCACAAGCTCAGGCTCCTTCCCCCCCAGCGAGTTGACATTCCACGTCCCAACAGCCAGGGGCTGTGAGCATGGACCGGGCTGCCGGGCCACCCGCCCTCGACCGCCACCCAATCCTCTCTGCACCCGACCCCCATGGCCCCCTCTGCAGGTGGTGAACCCACAGGAGGGCGGGCCCACGTCGCACTTTCGGGCTGAGCCCCGCCGGGCCCCATGGGCTAAGGCCCGACCACCTGGCGCTTATGCGCAAGCCCCAACCCCAGGCCTGGCTCCAGGTTTGATCAGGTCAGCTCCTGTCCCGCTGATCTACGCGCTCAGCTTACAGTAAAGAAGTCAGGCTTGTGAAACTGTTTAAATCCAGAGGTCATCATTCTCATCTGACTTTTTTGTTGACGTTTCTAAGTCTCATTACAGTTCTTACAATAATAACATGATCTGACCTTTGGGGTGAAGGTCATGTAACATCTTTAGTGCTTCCTGTAACAGCTGCCGAGGGGTTCAACAGGAAGCTGCCTTGGGCGGTCTAACAGACGTCCCAGTAAAACAGCGTCGTCCACATGAGTGATGGCTCTGCTTTTTATTTCTGTGTGGGAGAAGCTGCAGTCTGTCCACCTGCATCGATCCCGCAGACATACAGCTGTAGAACCGTGTCTTCACCCTCTTGTCTTGTTTACTGTTTTCGACTGGACACAAAGAGAAATCGATGTGCTGACAGCTCAGTAAACAGCCTGTTTTAAGCTGCTGGCGACTCCAGCAACTTTACTCTGGTTGTAGTAATTTCTGAGCGCCTGATTCGGTCCATCATGAGCCTTCTTTTGACAGATGTCTTCTCCTCCTGCTGCTGTCCCCCGTGAGGGAGGCAGCTTTGTTAAACAATGTGAAGCCAAATGTGTCCTGGAAAAGGCCATTTAGCCTGGATGTTGATGCCTGTGCTCAGCTAAATGATAAAGCTTGTAGTCTGAGATAAAAACAATACAGAATGCAGAGTAGAGACGAGGACAGGTCAGGACAGGCCACTCCGTCAGGATCACAGATTTGGGGAAAGGTGTTTTTACCTGTGCATCATCACCTGTCTATTCTGACTCCTTTAGAGTGGATACAGACATTTTGGTGGCTTCCCTCACTTGTCTTCTTCATTTTTACAGAGCAGATTTGTGCTGTCATACTTGTTTAAGGCTGATTTAACTGAGAATATATGACCAAATCAAGTCAAGGAGCCGCCTTGAGTCCTGGATGACAACCACCCAGGCAGAAAAGCAGTCCATCCCCACCTCTTTAAAATAACCATTTATGTGCCATGGCAAAGTGAGATGTGGGCATACCTTTGGCAAATGCTGCCATCCTGAACACTGAAGCATGGAACCAACAAGGTATGAAGACACAGAAATGAAGCGAAACTAAAGGGGCACTCAGCAGAGCGCGTTCATCCACCAGCATACCGCAGAATGTTGTTCGGTGTGTTTTGTGTCATTTTGGAGGCGATTCTTCTCGTGCACAAATGATCCCACCTCAGGAGACGAGCAGACTCCACCCTGCTTATTAACTAGCTGAGAAAAGCTTTTGGAACACCAGGAGCATTTCACCAAGCTGCATTTTATTTAGACACTAAACATCTACATAGTTAAAGCTTTTAAAATTGAGATCCATGAATGATTTGCTGTATAATTATTATATTCGGCCCCGTGCTGCTTCACTCTGCAGCCTGCACGTGTGCTGATAAATCACAGAGCAGCGCACTACTGGAGGAATCGTAATTCATTGCAGATGGTCATAAGCAGTAGTGGTCTTGGTGGCCACCAGACTGACGCTGTGACAGTGAAAGAAACTGACAAGCTACATGTAACTGAAACTACACATGCTCCTATTTTCCATCAGGCACATGATGATAAGGTTATTTCCTGTAACAAGCCAAGACATGTCCAGGCGGCAGACAGGAAAATGGTACATTAATAAGAAAAAAAATCAATCAACTTGATCTGGTGCATCTAAGTTAACCTAATTTTATCCTCATTGGATCCCATTTGAACTTGGGGTCAAAAGGTCAAGGTCACTAGATTATAAAATGATTTGTAAGTGCAGTAACAGTATCTGTTTTTACTGCCTGAGTGTCACCAAGTTTGGAATGTGTGTTTGTTATATCGACCACAAGAAGTCTGTTGCCTTTGGGGTCAAAAGGTCAAGGTGAGTGTAATTTCTAAAAACATTGTGAGCGAATAACTTTTTTTTCTAACTGCCGATAGTCAAAGATGCTATGTGTCTTAGGCACAGTGGCCGCATAAAGCCTATTGATTTAGGGGTCAAAAGGTCAAAGGTCAAAATCCCTGACGTGTACTTTGTAAAATCCCTTCTGCAGAACAGCATCACTTGTCAATAGTAATCTTGTTAATGTTTGTCCAGAGAGCTGTCGATTAGCACAGACTATGCACTTGATAATAAACTGAGCGAACACACCAGCATAAAGATGTGATTTGTTAACTCATAAAAATCATGTTTTTATCATTTGTTCACAGCATGAATGTTTAATCTTCATCATACTAAGTCTGATTTGTTGTAACACCGTGGCAGCAGACTGAGACTGCGCTTGCAGATGGTTCTTAGGGCTTAGCTATTTTTAAAGTGATAATAAAACCTCAGAAAAAGGGGAGGTGTGTGTGTGTGTGTGGGGGGGTCTGAAATGTCATTGTGATAAAGACAGGCAGGGACAAAGTCATGAAAAATGTCCCCAAGGAGCCGTCTCATCCTTTTATTTCAAGCCCCGTAGCTAAACTCATATACGACACAGTCTTAGATGGCCTTTTATTTGTCATCCTTGTGTGTGTGTGTGTGTGTGTGTGTGTGTGTGTGTGTGTGTGTGTGTGTGTGTGTGTGTGTGTGTGTGTGTGTGTGTGTGTGTGTGTGTGTGTGTGTGTGTGTGTGTGTGTTCAATCATTACTGGATTTAGCCGTTTGCACAAGTCACTTTCTGCAGAAAAGAAATTCACAAAAGGAACCATGTCACTGACATGACGGTTCCTGTTGTCTAAATCAGCGGTTAACCGTGAACTTATCAACAAGAAACCAGATCATCTTTATAGACGAGAAGAAGGAATCTTACTGTGCAACTTATGCAGATTTTAACAACCATTTCTCCAACAAGAATACTACCGTATAACCAGTCCCCCTGGTCAGTCCCCCAGCCTAAACTGGTACCCATTTCTACCCAGGTGGACTGGGGCAAATGGGTCCAAGGACACAGACAGGTAGCCTGAAGTACACACACCCGGTAGTCCAACCCCCTATACAGGTGTTTCTGCAAGAGAGGCTGATGGGAAGTGAAGTCAAAGTAAGAATGAATGTGGATAGTGGTGTCCTGATTACAGTTTACTTTTTAATTATTCATGGACGTGTGAATTCAGGGCAAAAGAGAGTTTCCACCCACAGTATGTCCTCTGTCTGAGTGAGACAAATAGTTGGGACACATATGAACATCTGCCAAATAAATCCTTACCAAACAATTTTATCACCAAAGTGTTCGTAAATATGTGTAATAACATGTACTAAAATGTTGAAATCCAACTCCAATGGGAAACCTTGAAAAAATCTGCTCAATTTAGAGTGCCGATAAACAATTGTTGAAAAATCAGTATTTCTTAAAAAAAACTTGAGCCTTAAGTAACTTATGACGGGTGAAATCAATGCTTTTTCGTAATTCTAAGTTGATTGTTAGCATTTATATACCACCAGAAACACTCCATTGTTGGAAACTATGTCGGAGGGTACCTCTCTAAGGAGCACACCCAGGTTCTTTTCTTGAGGGATGGCTGGAGACCGTGTGCCATATCCCCCATGCTGACAACACTTATTTTATTCTACAGGCCTCATACCCTCAAATAATTTATAAATTGCTAAATATATCTCACATTTTACTTTTCAGGACTTTGGAGTCTAGCAGTATGGATGAGGATGTTACTCCACCTATGCTCATTTGCTTTATTTGTGAAGGCACGGATACACCAGCTCAGATGCTCATATAGGACTACTCTAGTTTTTTGAAGCATGCAGAAGCAATTAAAGATACTACAGTTGTGGAACGTATAAAGGAGGCTCAAAAAGGAAGGAAAACTGAGATACCACATGAAGTGCAAAAATGATCTGTGCAACAACTTTGTTGAGATCACCAAGAAGTCAGCTCAAGCATCAAAGGCAGAGAAAGAGTCATCAAAGTTGAAGAGAAGACACACTTGCTCTAAGTTCAGTGTATCTGCTGGCTGCAGTTCTCAGAGTTCACATTCAGTTCACCTCCTGGATAAGGATGTATGCATTCTTTGTAACCAACCAGCTCAGCTCTACAAAAATAATCCAGCAGAAGCTAGAAAGAAATACAGAGTGACTGATAATTTGACTGCAGATAAACTGAAGGCAAGCTTGTTGAAGACAGCACAGAGTCACGGGGATGAATGAGGCACTGAAGTCACTGGACACCTGGAAGGAATCAGTGACTTGGTCGCAGAAGAAACACTCCACCATCTGCACTGCAAACTTCTTTCTGAGAGAGGTGAGCATTACTCCAATATTGAAGAGGAGGGAAAAAGGAAGAAAGGACAGAGGAAAACTGATGAGGATCGAGAAGCAGTTTTCAGTGAATTGCTTGACTCGGCATTAGAACACGGAGTGATGACTTTAGACTAAGTTCACAAAAAGCTGCAGGAATTTGATCAGTCACCAGACAAGAGCCTTTCTTATTCAAAGTATTGGCTAAATATAAAACTCCAAGAGAAATACCACAACACCTTGTATTTCACAACACAGGAGAGCAGATGTGCTCAGTCTAAAGGATGACACTGACAACATTCACACTGACAACATTGTTTCACAGAAATACAACAACCTGATCAGGCTAAGGTAAGTTTGTTTACATTTCATGAGGTAAACATGCACACGTTGAGCTCTGCATTGAAGCGTTCAGTGCATCAGCGAAACGAAGCTTTGAGCCTGGAGTGAGCTTGTTCCTGGTGTAAGGAAGTGGACTGTAATGCTCACCGTCTTTGGCTGCCTGCACTGCTGTCACCGCTTATCAGGACTGAGTTCATGGTCTGTTCCTGACATGGCTCGCCAACCCGAGAGACGGAACAAAAGACTCATGCAACAAAGAATGAAGGAATGTCAGAACAATGCCTCAAATTCCCCAAATTTGTTGGTTTATCATACATAGAAAATTAATGAAGGTTTTGCCAAATCTGTGATAGACTGACAGCCTGTCCAGCAGGGTGAACCCCACACTGCCCCCAACCCCAGTGACCCTTAACTGGAGTGGGCGGGTTCAGAAAGTGGATGAAAAGAGTCAGTCCCCTCTTTAACTTGTAGGAAAGTCCAAACAGTTTAGTTTGCATAATTCTAAATCACATCTTCAGACTGGAACTACAAACAGAAGGACTACTTTCTGGTCAGGGGTGTTTGGTCCAAACATTGACCTTTGACCTGTATGACTGATGCACTGAACCCGTGTCTGTGTAGGATGGTTATGGTGGGCGGGTCATAACTGCTGACTGAAGCTGTGGTTGAACACATTTTTAAGCACAGAAAGTCAGAACTGCAGTTTCCTTCAGTGTCGTTGACTCACAGCCACAGAATTCATAGCACCTGTTACTCAAACAACAAACAAATCCCACTGTTACAAAACGGGATCATTTTTCATTTTAGGAGCACACAGTACTTTTTGTTATACGTGTTCCATCCACTGTAAAAAAAAAAAAAAAAAAACAATACAAATGAACTTGAGTTAAATTTCAGTCAGAATTCGGATCCTGGTTCTGCTGTAATTTCTCCTTGAAACAACATGATCAGGACTTCAGCAGGACTCATATCACAAATGTTCTCACAGTTCAAGCCACTGTTCAAAGTCTCCCACTCCACCCAGCGGTAATGAGGGATGCGTTATCTCTGCTCACAATTAGTGTGTGAAGACTTTAGACAATTTAATGAACTCCTTTTGTACGACAGCGACATCATGAGCAAACGAGCGAAAGAAGCTTAGGGTGACCTTCAAGGGATGAAGAGCGGCTGTGATTTATTATCAGCAACATCCAGCAGTTGGCATTTTCACACAAAACAGAAGAAGAAATATATTGAACAGTATTTTATTACTGAAGTCATCAGAAAAAACATCCACAAAAGTCAAGATTCTTGATTTAAAACAGCAACTGACCAGCAAGCTGCAAGAAAATAAAACATAAGGCCAATAATAACATCTAAAACAGACAAATAAAATACCAAAAAGAGCCATGAAGATAAAGCAGACAGTTTGTTCTGCTCCACAGAAGGTCAGAATGTTGGTTTAGCACAAGTTTTACACCTAATACACTTCCTGATGCAACTCCACATTACATGGAGAATGGGCACAGGTGTTCTTGAACCAGGAACCTTCCAGATACCTTCAACATACCTCGCCAAGGCTCCATAGTATACAAATAATGAATGTTTATGAGTTCAATGGTACGAATATTTCATGAGGTGAAAGCTGGAACAAACTATTCAACAAGGTGAAGCCCTGATTTGTACGTATTCGTACTATGTGTGAAGGGGTCCTCAGAAATTAACAAAGTATGTCAAGGTTCATGACTGAAAAATACATCCTTAAACATATTGAAAATGCTGCCATGGTTAAGGGCCCCTTCACGCGTATGTGGTTGAATTCCACATGAAGTGCGCATGAAGCAGGAATCGTGAACGTGTAGAATCGTCCCTGCTTATAACGCCTCGTACACCTGTTGCTACAACTATTTGCACACACAAGCGCCCGCAAGACAGAGTGTGCGCTGTGCAAACCCATCGCACCCACTCGCGGCAGGTGTCGGCTAAATTCCAGGTGACATGCACGAACATCTAACACAGCTCACATGGCACTTAGAAAATGTGTGGCCAGTCGCACTCTTGGCATGACAACAGACTGCAGACAATCACTGTCATGCTGCTGTGAAATTTGTCTAAGTTCCCCACGAGTGTGACTTTGCAAACACACACACTGACATGTGGGGGTGTGCGCTCCACTCACGGGAGGCGTGGCTTCCAACAGAAGCATCTGTGGTCATCTGTCATTCTGGACATTCCAGCTACACAACAGATACTGTGTTTGGACAGTCATGGACTAACAACTGTCCACTGTGAGGCAGATGTGTCTGATTGCTGTATTTACATGGATATATATAAAAACATATATCGCTGTGGTGGCGACAAGCTGCAGCAAGCAAGTGCATGCACAGAGCGGACACTGACAGCCCCCCAGGTTGAAATGGACCGTCAGATCAGAACACGCAGCGGCTGATCTGACCATCACGTCACCTACGTGAGCTCTGTTCCACATGATGCGTCCACAAGACATGCGTGTCAGGCAAAACATGTGCACAGCTGACTGGATGAACCTGACAAGCAGATGAGGACATGATCAGAGCACACTCCTTCTCATTTATGTCATTTCATGACTGTCTGTGACCATGGGTCATCACCAGAGGAACAGACGGGTCATATGTGTATTGCTTGCTTGATAAATGTGGTGTTTTTATATGGTGTGGGATTTTATTTTTTTTTTCCTAATACTTCCATGTCCTTCCTGATATGAGCAGATTTTCACAGTTTTCAAAGAACAGCTCTGTAGCTCAGTGGTAAAGTCTCTGAATGGGAATTAGAGGTTCTGAAAGGTGTGAGTTCACATCCTGGGTGATGTGTTTTTTCTTTTTTATTTATTACACATAAGCGGTGCGATCTGGTTCCACACATACGAGCTGCTTTTAATTTCTTCCATATAAGTGGCTCCATGTTGTGCACCTGGCACTGTTCCTGCGCAACAGACACCCGCGTGTGCACAAACTCTAGCAACGGGTTTGTGCACTCCTGCCTATCGGCAACGGTGTTTCATGTGCCATGTTTCATGTGTTAATTTCTGTTTCACTGTTTTTGTCCAAATGCTGTCCAAACTTCACACTATGTGTTTACATTTATGCTACCTGGCTATACCTGCCCGCAGCTGCCCACAGTGGGTATCCGGATACCTGCCCATTGTGCGTAAACTGATGATGTCATAGAGCGCAGCCCAAGAACTGTCCACAGAGGAAAAGATGAAAAGGCGAGAAGTGTATGTTGGCCCCAATATGAATATTCGGGATGATTTTCTCATGAATAGTACGACAGTGAACAGCAGCCAAAGCAGCCAGCTTGATGAGGATGCACTGGCGGATTTGGAGAGCAGGGCGCACCAGCCGACACGACAAAAGTTAAAGTGAGCCAACTTTTTATGTACGCGTTTGCTGGGTGTCATGCATTTTGAAATGACATTAAATACTGTTAATGTGATTTCGCGTGTTGTGTATCTCAGTAAGTGATAATAATGCAAATAACATGCATTTGTTGTGCGGTATACATTTTCGGAGTCCCTCCATCCATGCCGTCGCCCAAAATGACAGATATTCACCCTTGTTTAACTCGGGCAAATATCTGTCATTTTGGGCGACGGCATGGATGGAGGGCCTCTGAAAATGCATACCGCCCTCCAAAAGCATGTTACTGTATTATTATGAAGCGCAAAATACGACAACGGAGACCCCGGACTGTTGAACAACTGAAGTCGTACATCAAGCAAGAATGGCAAAGAATTCCACCTACAAAGCTTCAACAATTAGTGTCCTCAGTTCCCAAACGCTTATTGAGTGTTGTTAGAAGGAAAGGTGATGTAACACAGTGGGAAACATACCACTGTCCCAGCTTTTTGGAAACGTGTTGCAGGCATCCATTTCAAAATGAGCAAATATTTGCACAAAAACAATATAGTTTATCAGTTTGAACATTAAATATCTTGTCTTTGTTGTGTGTTCAATTGAATATAGGTTGAAGAGGATTTGCAAATCGTATTCTGTTTTTATTTACGTTAAACATCCCAACTTCATTAGAATTGGGGTTGTAAAATGCCCCTGTGGACTGGCTTATACTGGAAAAAGTACAAGATCTTTAAAAACAAGAATTTCAGAACACAGATCTAAGATTCGTAACCATGACATGAAAAGTCCTGTTGCAATTCATTTTTCTGTTAAACAACATAATGTAAGTTCACTCAGATATTTAGGTATTGAACATGTTCACCTCAACAATCGAGGAAGTGAAGTGAATCAATTGCTTCTCCAAAGAGAAGCCTTCTGGATTTACAGTACACTTTGATTTGAGACCTTTTTTATGTTATCCTTGTATTATGAATGTGTTCCTGTGACATTGCAGCGTGTCTATATATGTATGTATTTATATTTGCATATATTTTTTTAGAATTGTGGTATTTTTGGCTGTGGTGCTCACTGCATCTCTTCAAGAGATACTTATAGATGATCAATATTCAGATATGATGGTTCATACCTGATGTTTGTATTTCATTGTTTAAACTAAGATAACCACAAGATGTTTTTATCTTTTATTTTTTTCATCTGGTTGTTTGTCAGGTGATGGCAGTAATTAGTTTCAGTATATATGCAGGTGTTATGTGCTGCCGCGGATTGAGGAGCGGACCAGCGTCTGACTGAACCCAGCGCTAAATAACCAGAAAGCGGTTCTAAAAACAAAACCAATTTATTTCCCTCCTGTGCAATAATTGGTGTACAACATAAATATTCGTTTGTCTGGCGAGGTGAAGGACGGCGCGCTCTCTAGCGCCCAAATGGGTCGAAGCCTGACGCTTTCTGGACTCAGATTCACCACCGAACACCCCCCAGGTGGATACGACAAACTGACTCTGAAGGACGGAAAAGATGAGGTAAATCAACAGAGCTACAATACATATCCTTCAAAGGCACACACTATCAGCAACACATTCAGGTCTGAATTTAAACTGTCTATAAATGAGCAGCTTCTCACAACATGTGGAGGATCATCAGTCCGTACGCCACGTCAGTGAGGAGCAAACTGCACAATTCTCGTCAGTGTTCAAATATACTGCGTAACAAAATACCAAATTACTGTTAACACTTATTCAGACAATCATCACCTCTGATGCGTGCTGACAGCATGTGTCCCTCACCCGTCCTCCTTCACAGGCACGATGTGTCAAACCCTGGCGCGGTCCTCAGCGTCTCACAAACAAACATCACAAGGTCGAGTTCCCGGCAATTCTGCTCAAATCACTCATGGCTTAAAAGCAGAATGCCATCTCATTATCTGCTTCAGCTGAAAGTCTTTAAGTTTGCACGTGAGCATCATCCACAGGTGCAGCCAATACTTCTGATGAGGGTGAAGGACTCTTCCGCCAGCACCTTCTCCACAGAAAAAAAACCCAGTTTGCATACCACCTGGAGAGCAAAGAAAAGAAAACAGCACCCAAATGTCCAGCCAAACCCCCCAACACACAACAGCAGGTTTGCCACGACACTAATTATGTCTGAAGAAGGGCAGCGCCCAAAACCTCAAAGAAAAAGAGATATGGGAGCATTAAGGTATTTTTGTTTTCATATAATTTAGAAGACATTTTATATCAGTTCCATGCAAGAAAATAGTTATTTGTGAATTGATTATTCTGCACGTCAGTGAAACATCAAGCTGGATTTCCTTCAAACTTGGTGGGAATATTACCTGGATAGATATGTAGAGTTAACAAGAACTTGGAGTAGTTTGGTCAGAGGTCAAAGTCAAGGAAATATGGTGCGAAAAAGCACCTTTTTTGTGTGTCTCACCAAACAAGAATCCTAGATGGCTCATCTGGAGTATATATTGATCAGCAACATATTTGTGATTGACTGGTATAAATGGCTTTAAAAGGAAGTTACACAGAAGCCCTACAGAGTAAAAACAAAACACCCTTGTACATTTATATTGTAGTGTGTAGAATGTGCAGGCTGTTCATCAGCACTTTGATGCCTTTCTTTTTTGTTGTTGTTTTTTTGGTGACTGCCATTGTTAGTGGCGTCAGAGCACGATGGCTGTCTGCAAACTTTGTGGTTGATGAATGTGGTCCAACTTACTCAATCCAAAGTACTTTTTTTTTTTTTTACAGTAGGAGGTCATGAATATTTGGTTTCCGGAAGATGTCTAGAATACAGCATCATTTCTTATGTCACAGACAGCTGATGAAGCTGTTTCCATTATTTAGTTCTTCCATTTGAAGTTCCACCTGAAGTTACTGATGACCCAATCAATGAAAAAAAAAATACAACTGGCATGACCTTTTCAGAAAAGGAGCACTAACAGTCACGTGGGGTTTCCCTGCTTGGAGCTGATTGTTGTCATATAAAATATTCTGAGCAAAACTCCAGTGAGGATGTGAGATGCTCTTTAACCTTACGGAGGTGGATTTTTTTTTTTCATTCATTCAGGTGATCAAACTCGTTAGAGAAGCATGAGGAGACTGTATCAGTTCCAGTCACAATAGATGGTCTCAAATTTTGCTTTACATTAAAAACAAACTCCTCATCTTTCTTGTAATGATGTGTATTTACATGCGTGTGCTGATGCGGTGATCAGTTTCCCGCTGATCAACCCGTCAGGGTGGATCTTGTGTGTGTGTGTTGACAGATTTTTGTGTCCAGCTCTGGTCCCTGCTGATGTCTTGTTGTTCCACCAGCTGACAGAGTTGCCGTGGTGTTTATAGATTTACCGTCTCAGCGGCTGGATATGCAGATGGGGCGGATTGACCTGCTGTGACCTTGGAAAAGTGCCCCGGCGGAGCACAGCAGCGACCTGGGGATGGGCAGGACGTGCTGCAATGCAGCAGAGCTGCATGCGCTCGCCCACGCATCCACAACACATGAACTGCAGTCCTCCCACACACTTGTCTCACACACACACACGTGCACATGCACACACACACATTCTCTCCTTGTTTTCTGGCATGAGCAGGAAGGGGCGTGTCCTCACCAGCCTGCTGCTGTCTCTCCAGCTGAAGACACCCACATCACTGTGCATGTAGAACACCACGTGCACACACACACACACACACACACAAAGTGTAACTTAAAGCCCCATCAACCATTTCGATGTTTGAGGCCAATATACAGAATATGTACGTGCACACTGCACAAAAAATAAAGAAGTCTCAAAATCCAGTTTTAGGAATCCCAGAGTTCTAATAAAAGTAGCATTTGATGCCCCTCCCTCCACCCCCTTTTGATTGGCATTTCCACATGAAATCAGTTGGGACAAAAGTGAATATGTCAGCCATATTTTTTTCATTCAATAATCCATCCATTTTCTTGACCTGCTTTGCTTATTTATCAGGTTTTCATAATTTGTAATGTCTCCATGATGCATTAAATGTGCCTAAAACATTTGCACAGTGCTGTGTGTGTGTGTGTGTGTGTGTGTGTGTGTGTGTGTGTGTGTGTGTGTGTGTGTGTGTGTGTGTGTGTGTGTGTGTGTGTGTGTGTGTGTGTGTGTGTGTGTGTGTGTGTGTGTGTGTGTAATTCCCCATACTTTAGGAATTACTACTTTTGTGAATTGGTTGGTTTGAGTCCTTGTTAGGGAAATAACCTGATGTGAAGTTTCTGTCATATGTTTCTGCATCACGTGTCACCTTCAACTGGAGGGTCAAAGGTCAGTAACTGTGTCACCACCAGGCACACTAAAACAAACACCAGACAAATACTGCGTAGTTACATAAAGAAGTCTGTTTATTTGATATATATTATATGCATCTTCATATATTAGTCATAATACAGTAAGCCAAAATAATAATTATATTTATATAGAGATATATAGAAAACTAATCCAATAATCTACTTATAGACTTTATCCCTGGTTAAAAAACAAAAACACGGAGAATCATATAATCTCCATAGCTTGAGTTTAGGCGCTTTAAAGGAACAAGAAAGATAATAGAAAAAGAAAGTGACACCTGAAAGTTGCACCTTATAGAACGAGAACATCTGTGAGCAGCTAATGTCAATCACGTAGGTTTAAGACACAGGAACAGGTTTTCTTCTTGCTAGAACATCGTAAGAAATGTTTTCAACAGGTTTTGTTTTCTGAATGGCTGAAAATCACATGGCAGGAAGAGGAGGAGATCAGCTGGATTTTAAGTTTGTATTGTCTCATTTCTGCCTTGAAGAAAAAAATCAAAATGAAGCAGGGCTGAGAATCACTAAGTGAACATGTACAGTGCCTGTAAACTTCTTTAAGCATTCACATGATTTTATACCAATCATATTTTAAAAACATTTTGATTGGAGTCTGTTGTGTCTGTTGCTTCACCAGTCACAGCTGTATGGCAGAGTAGAATGGAGAAAAATACACTGTGAGGAAAAAAAACTGTCAGCTGGAATTGCCAGAATAATTCTTTTTTTTAAAACAGTAAAAATATGCAAAAACCTTTCCAGAAAATACTGTAAATTTTACAGTATACAAATTATATAATTTGCAAAAAAAACAAAAAAACAAACAAACAAAAAAACTAAACAAAGCAAAAAAGGAGACTGGCCTATGGGCAGCCTTTAATGGGGGATATGTTATTTGGAAAGCAAGCACACTGTTAGCCGCCACCTTTCTGTCATGTGGTGTGAATCAGTCTGAAAATGAACTGCAGAATCCATTTTATTCTACGAGGGTAGGCTGAAAAGTTCTAAGGCTCACCATGATACTCCTTCCTGGTGAGCCTTAGAACTTTTCAGCCTACCCTCGTATAGATATATAACCCTAATCAATTTTCAACAGACGTGATTATTTTTCACAACTCTTCACATTGACATCATTCATTCATTCACTCATATTCAATACCTGCTTATTCCAATGATGGGCCACAGGGGAGCTGGAGCTGATCCCAGTGGTCACTGGGCAAGAGATGGGAGTTTGTACAAATAGAGTAAAACAAAAAAAAATGTTTAATATGGCAACATGACATAAAATTCATTATAGATTCAGAGTAGTTCCTATTGTGTGGCAGCAGAGTGGTGCAAGCATGCTTGTTTGCCAAGTGAAATATCTCAAGTTCAAGGCTGCTTGAGGCCCATTCTCCATATACAGTAGTGTTCAGAATAATAGTAGTGCTACGTGACTGAAAAGATTAATCCAGGTTTTGAGTATATTTCTTATTGTTACATGGGAAACAAGGTACCAGTAGATTTGGTAGATTCTCACAAATCTAATAAAACCAAGCATTCATGATATGCACACTCTTAAGGCTATGAAATTGGGCTATTAATAAAAAAAAGTAGAAAAGGGGGTGTTCACAATAATAGTAGTGTGGCATTCAGTCAGTGAGTTCATCAGTTTTGTGGAACAAACAGGTATGAATCAGGTGTCCCTTATTTAAGGATGAAGCCAGCACCTGTTGAACATGCTTTTCTCTTGCCTGAGGAAAATGGGATGTTCAAGACATTGTTCAGAAGAACAGCGTAGTTTGATTAAAAGTTGATTGGAGAGGGGAAACTATATGCAGGTGCAAAACATTATAGGCTGTTCATCTACAATGATCTCCAATGCTTTAAATGACAAAAAAAAAACCCAAAAAAACAGAGGACATGTGGAAGAAAACGGATAACAACCATCAAAATGGATAGAAAGAATAACAGAATGGCAAAGGCTCACCCATTGATCAGCTCCAAGACAGTCTGGAGTTACCTGTAAGTGCTGTGACAGTTAGAGGATGCCCTGTGTGAAGCTAATTTATTTGCAAGAATCCCCCACCAAAGTCCCTCTGTTAAATAAAAGACATGTGCAGAAGACGTTACAATTTGCCAAAGAACACATCAACTGGCCTAAAGAGAAATGGAGGAATATTTTGTGGACTGATGAGAGTAAAATGTTCTTTTTGGGTCCAAGGGCCACAGACAGTTTGTGAGACGACCCCAAACTCTGAATCACAAGCCACAGTTCATAGTAAAGACAGTGAAGCATGGTGGTGCAAGCATCATGATATGGGCATGTTTCTCTACTATGGTGTTGAGCCTATATATCGCATACCAGGTATCATGGATCAGTTGGATATGTCAAATACTTGAAGAGGTCATGTTGCCTTATGCTGAAGAGGACATGCCCTGAAGTGGGTGTTTCAACAAGACAATGACCCCAAGCACACTAGTAAACCAGCAAAATCTTGGTTCCAAACCAACAAATTAAGCCTCGCAGATGTTGAAGAAATCATGAAAACTATGGTTTATACAACTAAATACTAGATTAGTGATTCACAGGATGCCTAAAAAAGCAGTTTGAACATAATTAGTTTGAGTTGTAGTGTCAACAGCAGATGCTACTATTAATGTGAACACCCCCTTTTCTACTTTTTTTACTAATAGCCCAATTTCATAGCCTTAAGAGTGTGCATATCAGAATGCTTGTCTTGTTGGATTTGTTGAGAATCTACTGAATCTACTGGTACCTTGTTTCCATGTAACAATAAGAATATACTCAACACCTGGATGAATCTTTTAGTCACATAGCACTATTATCTGAACACTACTGTACAGCTGGAGTTGTGTTAATAAAACCAGACCAACATGTGGATCCTGTGGTGAACCTGCTGAGCAAAATGAGAGCAGCACACAAAATCTCAATGAATGCAATTCTTGTACAATAAGTAAAAGCTGCATTTGACTTGACAGTAATTAGTAAAACTAGCTTGATAGTGCTAATTTAGCAAAAGAAAAAATGCTGCTGGATTTACTGGTTTAAAATGTCCAACATGTTAGTAAATTACAACAGCTTTATACCATTAAAATTTACCCGATGTTCTGTCAAGGTATTTATATATATATATATTTTATTTTTTTTTTTTACAGAATGAGATGGCTTTACTGTTAAAATAATGATTGTGTTTGTTTATTTTTTACAGTGTACTAAAAAGACGTGAGAACAAATCTTATGTCCCTGACAGACTGTTCTGTAGACTGACACCAAAGTAGAGCTTTGTGGATGTCAGACTAAAGTGCTGTGACTGATGAAGCATCAGGCTGATTTAACTGAACTCCAAAAGCGATTCTGCCACTTCTTTGCCTGTTAAAGTGAAGATTAGCTCTCATAATATAAAATAGCATTATTACATACAGTCTGTAACACTATCACTGTTTCACAAAGAGCATAATTTGTTAATAATTTGGCATAAGATCTTACATTATTTGCATTATTTTTAAGTATATTGTGAAAGAAACACTAATTATTGAATTTTGATCTGATATTGTAAACAAGTAAAAGCACGAGTGGATGTTGTTTTTAACAGACACTGCAGGAGAAGAGAAGGGAAACTGTGGAAAATAATCAGTAGGTATAAAATTTATGTGCTTTTCCACCAGTTATCGATGTCTGTAAACAAAGAGCAGCGACACAAACCGTCCTTCTCATCTGCTCGATGCTCTCCAGGTCTTGTCACAGCAGAGAGATCCGCGCTCGTCCATTTAGCTAGAGACGTTTATCAGCTGGTCTAATGACCTCCCCTTTATCTCAAATGCTTTATGTAAAACTATAACGATGGATGTGCGCTCCACCAGGCCCTCCGACGTGGACGAGGCCCCGGAAAACCATCTGTGGCTGTGGAGGCTGATGTCCAGAAGCTTCAAGATTACCAAGACCAGAGCCTCAGGAGGACTGCAGCAGTGTGCCCCCCCCAAGCTCCACTCCCTTTTCTTTGAGGAGTCTAGTTGGCCGTGCGAGGGTCAAGAGGAGGCATCAAAGCTAGGAAAGACACAGAAGAGAAAGTTAAAAATCAAAAACATTTATGGATTCAAAAGTGCCTGCAGAGACTTAAGATGTGTTGACTTTCTCATGTTTCCTGTGTTGTTCTGTATGTGCTGTGGAGCATCAATCATACAACAGACCTGCATCTTTACACGTCAGCTTTCAAATGTAAAATCTGAAACAAGTGCAGCTATATTTTAATCAAGCTAATTACATTTTGCACCAGGTGCAAAGCAGAAGAAAATAGCTAACAATCAGGTGTGCACATAACTGGTGCTCAGTTGGTTGCGTGTGATTAAAAATAAATGATGCACAGCAGAAAACACTGAGAAAACTGCTTTTCCTGCAATCTGCCATCATTGTTTCCCTCTTGAGAAGATCTTCCCCCCCATCTTTTTTGCTGTGCATAATTTATTTTCAGTGGACACAAGCACCTAATCACCAGTTATGTGCACGCCTCCCTAGTTCTGAGGTTGTAAAACCTCTGCGGATCACTGAAGCATGATGAGACAGCAACAATGTGAACACAACTTGACTTTTTCAAAGTATGTATTTTAGCTACGCCACTGTTTCCTCCGCAACACTGTTTTCATATTGTATGTCAGTATTTTAGTATTTCTTTACACACGCAGGTATCCATAGTCAGGACTCTAACTTTTTTAAGTCGCACAAAGAGGGGACCTGGATTGCTGGATCAACTTTTCTTTCTCCCTCCATTCTTCTGCTTCCATTAGGGGTCGCCAGAGCAGATCAATCGTCTCCATCTCACCCTGTCCTCTGTATCGTCCTCTGTCTCACCAACCACCTGCATGTCCTCCCTCAGCACATCCATAAACCTCCTCCTTTGGCCTCCCTCTTCTCCTCCTGCCTGGTGGCTCCATCCTCAGCACCTTCTCCCTATATACCCTGGGTTCCTCCTCTGCACATGTCCAAACCATCTCAGTCTCACCCTCTCGACTTTGTCTCCAAACCGTTCCCACCTAAGCTGTCCCTCGATAGGTTCATTCCCCAATCGTGTCCATTCATCACTCCCAGAGAGAATTACAGCATCTTTATCTCCGTCTTCTGTCTTTTTGTTAGTGCCACCATCTCTAAGCAGTACAGCATAACTTGTATCACTACTGTCTTGGAGACTTTCACCTTCACTCTGCTGACTATCTTCTATCACAAATCCCTCCTGCCACCTTTCTCCACTCACTCCACCCTGCCTGCACTCTCTTCTTCACCTCTCTACCACACTCTTCATTACTTTGGACAGTTGACCCCAAGTATTTAAACTCATGTACATTCACCACTTCTACTCCTTGTAACTGCACTATTCCACTGGGCTCCCTCTCATTCACACACATGGACTCAGTCTGACTCCTACTGACTTTCATTCCCTGCTCTCCAGAGCATATCTCCACCTCTCCAGACTAGACTCAACCTGCTCTCTATTGTCACTACAGAGCACAATGTCATCTACAAACATCATAGTCCATGGGAACTCCTGTCTGTTCTCATCAGTCAACCTGTCCAGCACCACTGCAAACAAGAAAGGACTCAGAGGTGGTCCTTCATGTAATCCCACCTCCACCTTGACTAAATCTGTCATTCCTACTGCTCATCCACAAAGAAATACACAGTGTAACTCCTTCTGTTCTTCTCCATCAGTGTTTAAACATTGCATCTGTAGTGCTCTTTCTCATCATGAAAACCATATGGCCACTCACAGATCTTCACCTGTTTCTAACCTTTTCTCTCTCATTTTCTTCCTTCATCAGCCTCCTCAAATATTCCCTACACCTTCTCAACACCTTTATCAGCTAGCCTGCTGCAGATCCTTTCCAGCTCTGTCCATTTGTCTGGCCAATCGGTACAAACCTTTTCTCCTTCCTTACAGTTCCTTAGCTTTTGCTACTTCTCTTTTCACCTTACGCCACATCTTGTACTCCTGTGTACTTTGTTCATCTCTCCAACTATCCCAGTTCTTTTTTGCCATCCTCTTTCTCCTTATGTTTTCCTGAGCATCTTCATTCCACCACTTCATTATTGAGATCAAAGATATTTATTTTGCACATGTACAGAGATACAAAGTAAAACACACCGTGACATAAAGTAGGGCACTCTGCCCCAATTTTGTGAATATCAAAGAAAAAAATAAAAGGATAAATAAAGATTCAAAAAATAAACATTCAACTCAGTCATGGTTGAGCGGTTGAGT
Organism: Thalassophryne amazonica; assembly: GCF_902500255.1. Lineage (NCBI taxonomy): Eukaryota > Metazoa > Chordata > Actinopteri > Batrachoidiformes > Batrachoididae > Thalassophryne > Thalassophryne amazonica. The sequence goes on along the minus strand of NC_047117.1, from coordinate 92,724,633 downwards.
TGAGTGCATCATGCTTTAGGATGCTGTTTGCAGCATCCTTAAGTCAAGTCTGAATCCCAGTCTGGGCAAACTTGGCTGTATTTCTCTCCAAGTCTTTGACTCTGTGTTTTCCGTCTGTCCAATAAAAGCCTAAAATACCAAAAAACATTTACCATCTGCTAGTCCACAGTTTTATAGACATCATCAAAACCAAGTCTCTTTCTGTGGGACATGGATTTTAGTTCTGAAAATTTCTGACTGACTACTGCTCTTTTTTTTTTTTTTCATCACTATTACCTTAAGCACTAAAACCTAAACCTCTTATAGCCATTCTGGTATAGTCCCAACGGGGGGAGGGCTTCAGGGTCAACTAAGGAGTGCAATTTCATTTGTCTCTTTTGCCTGTCCCAGAAACGTTGTCCTTTTTGGAGGGCAAAAAAGCCACTTTCCTTGATTTGGCAGATCCAAGATTATTATGTCACTACTTAAACTAGAAATCATCAAATTAAGAAAAACAGTGATAAACGTGGTGTCCTTTTATTATTTTGTGGGACTTTCATTTCCTTTAATTGAATAACTTGTCATTTCTGTACAAATACCTGATGTGCTGAACTACAACATATTAAATATTAGATTCCAAGTATGAAGTCTGGAGTTTTCCTCCAGACAAACTGAAATAAAATCAAGCTTTCGAGTGAAGCTGTTAATCACTGTCTGCTTTCTGTGACAGGTTGGTTTTGTTTCATCCACAGGGGACAGTGATGCAGGAAAAGACACAGGATGAGCTCAAAGCCACACTTTGAGCTCATCCTTACTGCTTTTCTTCTCCCACAAATCATCACTCACTGATGTAAAGTTCCCTCTGGATGAAAAGGTCCAAGCATTCGGTGAGGAATGAGCCAAAAGACAAACAGTTTTTGTCCACACCGGTAAGAGATGATGACCATGAACCTGCTGGAATTGTGACTGTGAATGTGCATGATTTTGTGTACATACATTCTGCAACAAAAACATCCAAGGATTCATGACTGTCCTCTAGGGGGAGGTATGTCTTTTTTAAATATCAGTGCAGGCCTCTTGCCCATGGATCATTTCCTGATAAAACACCTGGGACTACACACAGGGACAAAGTCACCTCTGACCCCGTAGCCCCACTTCAAACCCACTGTGACTCCATGTGGCTCGGACCAAGTACACAAACAACGGATTTCTAGAATGACCTGGAACTGACACAGAATCCCACCAAAGTCTACCACGCTGATGTATCCTCTGCACAGATCCTGATGTCATTGGCTCCATGGAGCTTAGGTTTCTTTAGCGATGAATAGAACATGATGATTTTACTTCAACATGGGGACATCTAGTGGAACAATATTCCCACCATTGGTCACCTAATGATCCACTGCAATAGACTGAGGTTTGAAATGTTACCGAATATTGGCTGTTCAACAGTACTGTAGAGATAAATGTGTTTAGTAATTTGTAAACTCAAGGAGGTGCACAGATGGGTGATAATTACATGATTTATTGGCCACTGTGGAAGGACTATATAATGGGCTTCCTTTGGATGTCCTTTTCTCCTAAAGTGTAATTAATGCAAATGAGGTTTGTGACCAAAGAAACGGTTGGGAGCAGCTCTTACCTGTCCCATAGCTTCACATTTCTCCAGTTGTTGGTTGCAGCAACCAGCTGATATCAAAGCTGTAACAAAGCAGGAACAGAGATGTTTCAAATGTGCCCATTTGATTAGAAATGAATCTCAGTCATCGTATGAAGTACAGCTAATATCACTCTCAAAACGTCTCACACTTGGACAGGAACACAGTGCATACTTTCCTATTTTCAGCGGGATGAACATTATTGCAGATTTTTTTTGGAACACAACAAATTAAACATAACCCCTGTATAGATGTATAGTTTACTGTACCAGATTAACATCCTGATCATCACAGACTGCATAAAGATGGTCAGTAAGAGAGCAAAGACAAAGTGATGCTAAATGTTTCTATGGCCTTTAGTGGATTTCAGAACAAGGCACTTGGCCACTTAAGGCTGATTTTCACATGGATGTGGACAAGATCAATACATCATATACTGTACAAATACTATAATTTTGTTATGTTAATAGAATTTATAACTAAGGTTTGAAATACAAGTAACTGACTGATTCACATTTAAATTCCATATCATTGTGTCATTTTTATTTATACATAATACTCTGGTAATAAAGTAAATTTACTGAGTCCTCAGCCGTCTGGTATAGCATGTGGTGAAGCATGATTCAGTGACAGCAGTGGATTTGTCGACGTTTATCTTCAAACTGTTGTGACAGATGAGCCTTTGTGTTGTTTTCAACTGTAATATTTGCTGCAGTGGTGCAAGTGACAATGAGTAGAACAGCAATCACGGTGTGGCTCTGCAGAGGTGTACACACACAGAGAGAGGCAGGCAAGGCAGACTAGACCATGATCTCAGTTTCCCAAAACTAACACTCAAAGATAAAGTGTAGCATGCCACAGACAAAGCAGACAGTGAAACCAGAGGAACAGCGAGAGGGAACATAAGTGAATGTATACATGTATGTACATGTGAACACAGATGAGGAGAGCTTAAATGCACACTTCAGGAAACAGACACCGCTATTTTAAATCTGTGTTATTATGTCATTGAACAAGAAAACTAATACTGATGGGATTTGTGTGAAAACTACAACTGAGAACACAACTCTACAAGAGAAACAGGGCTGACGTGACAAAGTCTTTGTCATGTTGCTTTCAAGGTTAAGCAGCTACGATGCACTCGTACACAGTGCACCCAGAAAGTTTTCACAGTGCTTCATTTTTTCCACATTTTTTATGTTACAGCCTTATCCAAAATGGAGCATTTCATTTCCCCCCTCCCCTCAAAGTTCTACCCACAACACCCCATAAAGGCAACATGAAAAAGTTTTTTTGGAAATTTTTGCAAATTTCTTAAAAATAAAAAACTACAATTCACAAGTACATACGTATTCACAGCCTTTGTTCAATACTTTGTTGATGCACCTTTGACAGCAATTACAGCCTCAAGCCTTCTTGAATATGATGCCACAAGCTTGGTGCACCTATCTTTGGGCAGTTTGGCCATTCCTCTTTGCAGCACCTCTCAAGCTCCATCAGCTTGGATTGGGGAGTGTCGGTGCACAGCTATTTTCAGATCTCTGGTCCTTGAGCCACTCAAGGACATTCACAGAGTTGTCCTGAAGGCACTCCTTTGATATCTTGGCTGTGTGTTTAAGGTCATTGTCCTGCTGAAAGATGAACCGTCGCCCCAAGGTCAAGAGCGCTCTGGAGCAGGTTTCCATCCAGGATGTCTCTGTACATTGCTGCATTCATCTTTCCCCCATCCTGACTAGTCTCCCAGTTCCTGCTAATGAAAAACATCTCCACAGCATGATGCTGCCACCACCATGCTTCACTGTAGGGATGGTGCCTGGTTTCATGACATCTGGCATTCACACGAAAGAGTTCAATCTTTGTCTCATCAGAACAGAGAATTTTGTGTCTTCTGGTCTGAAGGTCCCCTCAAGTGCCTTTTTGGCAAACTCCAGGTGGACTGCCATGTGCCTTTTACTAAGGAGTGACTTTCGTCTGGCCAATTGCTGCAGAGATGGTGTTCTCCTCTCTCCACAGAGAAATGCTGGAGCTCTGAGAGAGTGACCATTGTGTTCTTAATCACTTCCCTGACTAAAGTCCTTCTCCCCCGATCGCTCAGTTTAGATGGGCGACTAGCTCTAGGAAGAGTCCTGGTGGATCTGAACTTCTTCCATTTACAGATGAGAAGATGGAGGCCACTGCACTCATTGGGAACTTCAAAGCAGCATAAATGTTTCTGTACCCTTCCCCAGATTTGTGCCTCCAGACAATCCTGTCTCGGAGGTCTACAGACAATTCATTTGACTTCATGATTGGTTTGTGCTATGGCTGTAAACTGTGGGACCTTATATGTAGACAGGTGTGTGTCTTTCCAAATCATGTCCAATCAACTGAACTTGCCCCAGGTGGACTTCAATTAAGCTGTAGAAACATCTCAAGTATGGTCATTGGAAACAGGAGGCACCTGAGCTCAATTCTGAGCTTCATGGCAACGACTGTGAATACTTATGGACATGTGATGGCTTAGTTTTTTATTATTTTTAATAAATCTGCAAAAATCTAAAGAAATGTCATTATGGATTATTTATGTGTAAAATTTTGTGGGGAAAAATAATTATATCCATTTTGGAAAAAAGCTGTAACATAAAATGTGGAAAAAGTGAAGCACTGTGAATACTTTCTGGATGCATCACATGCAGATGAAAGGTATTCTGGTTATTGGAGGATGTCTGTTCACTGACAAGAACAGTTAAAATGCCTGCTTGTGCAGAGTGGCCTCCCTGAATATGAGTTCAGCACCACGGACAGCACTCAGGCCACCATAAACCACAAAGAATTAAACTTAACATCACCGTCCTTTAACAACAGGTAGGTTCATGATTGTGCACTCAAATCTTTAACCAAAAACACCAGAAAATGGTCTAAATGTGAGGTCAGTATTAAAATCTAGGACACATGCCTGATCCTGGAGTCATTCAAAAGAAGAAAAAACCTTCGTTCTCAAACTCTCATTTGGTCACTCCTCTCAATGTTTCCTCTCTGTGAGTCTATAATCATCTTCAGAGCACCTTTCTTCTCCTCAGTGTGTGTACATCTCACATTAAAGACTCATAAAACTCTCGTGACCACTGAGTTCTTTGAAAGGGTTGAACACACATAATCACATGATCCTGCTGATGTTTGCTCACATGCAAACATAAAAATGCTGAATTCTTTGTGCTTATGGTCACCACAGTGGAGCCTGGATGAATATGCATGTTGATTTGGCACAAACTGTTGTGTGGGCCGCCCGAAGAGGGCACCCTGCCTGAAGGCGGGCTTCAGGCACCAGAGGGCGCAGTCGCCCACCGGAGCACCAGGAGCCGGAGCTGACAGCTGTCATCAATCACCTCATCATTCATCACACCATAAAAGCCTGGAGGAGACACCACATCTCTGCCGAGAAATCGTCTTACCTGACAGGTAAACTCTCAGCCTTTCAGTGCCGTATGCGCACCTTTGTACAGTTAAACTTGCCAGTTGTAACGTCTTTACATCTGAACCGTAGTTGTAACGTTCTTTGCAGCTGAAACCTTTTGTAAACACATAGCTGGTTGCTGAGTTTGTGGACGTTTGGAGGAGTTGGCGTTCCCATTCCTCAATCCAAAACGTTGGCGTTCCCGTTCCTCAATCCAAAAACGTGAGTGTTTCATAAGGATCTGCACGTACTCTGAATAACTGTGTTCAGGAGGTGGAGGTTTTCCACCAGAAGGGACTTTGACTGTCTGTGCTGAACTGTTTGCTGGGTGTGCACACATCCACTTGATCTATTTGTGCTTCCTGCCAGCAGTACCCGATCCGACAGCTGGAGGCGGTGGCCACCTGGGGACTCAGGACTTGGCAGCTCCGGTGTTTTCGGGTCTCTGCTGGCAGTGGAAATCGTTGTGGGGCCCGGCTCTTCTCTGGACAGGCGTCTCCTATCCTCGAGCCTGCCCACACGTCACCGACTGTTTAATTGACTGTTGTCTAAGATCGTTTCTGTATACCGTTGTGCACATTTCACAACATTAAATGTTATCTTTTTGTATTTCCATTGTCCGTTCATTTAAGCCCCCTGTTGTGGGTCCGTGTCACTACACTTTCCCAACAGGATTTCTCGGCCATCATCATGGATCCCGAGGGGCCAACCATCGCGTGAACACCAATGGAAACACAGGGTGCACAGGCGCCAGCAAGAGGTGTTTTAGGTGAACTGCAGCAATCTTAACCTCCTTCACTGCTCGGTTGGACTTGGTAACCGAGCAGAACGTTATACTCAATCAGGAGGATGGAGGCTCTCACCACTCAGGTGGAAAGCGCACACGCAGGGCGCTGCTGCGGCACCTCCCTCCTGCTGACCGGAGTGCCACATACAGATATTCCAGTGGTTGTTCAACGAACCCCCCCCCCCGAAGCATACATAAGCCCTCCAGAGCGTACGGAGGTTGTGTCGAGACATGCGCAGACTCCTGATGTTGTTCGCTTGTCTTTGCACAGTGTCCCGTCATGTACGTGTCTGATGCCAGCCGGGTGGCTTATGTAATAAACCTGCTTCGAGGAGAGGCACGCGCCTGGGCTACGGCACTCTGGGAGCAGAATTCACGGCTCCTAACAACATATACTGGGTTTGTGTGCGAGTTCAAACAAGTTTTGATCACCCCAATAGAGGCGAGACCACTTCAACGTGCTGCTGTCAAGAGACAGGGGCATCGGAGTGTAGCTGAGTATGCAGTCGGACTCCAGCATCGCGGGCCAGCGAGGTCCGGCTGGAATACTGTGCAAGGACGAGCCGCGGGATTTTGACGGGCTTATCGACCTGGTTATACGGTTAGATAACCGATTAGAAGAACATCGTCGGGAGCGGGGCGAGGGGCGTGGCCGGGCACGAGCCGTCCTCTTCCTTCCGGGTCCGAAGGGTGCCGCCGTCCCCACGCTCCACTGCCAGAGAGCTCCATGTGGCAACAGCTCCCCCTGCTGACGAAGCTATGGACACGAGCAGGGCCAAAGTGAAATCAAATAACAGACAACGGAGGCTGGCCCGCGGGGAATGTTTTTTTCTGTGGCTCGAGTGAGCACATACAGAAGAACTGCCCAAGCGGTTTTAAACTACAATGCCCGCCCTTAGAGACTGGGCTGAGGGTGGGCCATAATACTCACGTGGGGAAACCCGTAAATCCGCACGCATCCCAGTTACGATCCTGAGTGGGGCTCTAACCCTTCACGCCCCAGCACTGGGGACACGGGGTCGGAGGGGAATCTGCTGGACAGCAGATGGGCCAAAGGAAGTTGGGCTCCCTCTAGTGGCCTTACCATCACCATTGAAGGTACGGGCACTAGATGGCACCCTTCTCCATTAATCAACACACCAGATACACCCAGTGACATTGGTTGTGTCTGGGAATCACAGGGAGGAAATTGTGTTTTATGTGACTCCTTCTACCTCCCGAGTGATTTTGGGCTTTCCATGGATGTTAAAGCACAATCCGTGGATGATTGGCCATCTAGGGTTGTGACACAGTGGAGCGAAACCTGCCACCGGGAGTGTTTAGGATCCTCAGTTCCACTCGGTGTGACAGCTAAGGAGGAGGTTCTAGTCCCCCCAATCTGGCGGCGGTGCCAGCCGAGTACCTTGACCTTGCTGACGTCTTCCAGCAAGGATCTGGCACTCACGCTGCCCCCGCACCGTCCGTATGATTGTGCCATTGATTGATACCGGGCACTGAGTACCCGTCCAGCAGGCTGTACAGCCTCTCACGTCCGGAACGAGAATACGATGGAGACCTACATCCGGGATTCTTTAGCTGCCAGGTTGATCCGGAACTCCACCTCCCCGATGGGTGCTGGTTTCTTTTTTGTGGGCAAGAAGGACAGCGGACTCCGTCCATGCATTGATTACAGACGGCTGAACGACATCACGGTTCGCAAACCGATACAGTTACCTCTGTTAGATTCAGTGTTCACGCCCTTACATGGAGCCCAAATTTTCATGAAACTAGATCTTAGGAATGCGTATCACCTGGTTCGGATCCGGAAGGGAGACAAGTGGAAGACGGCATTTAACACCCCGTTACGTCACTTTGAGTACCTGGTCATGCCGTTTGGGCCTCACCAATGCGCCTGCGATGTTCCAAGTTTTGGTTAATGACGTCTTGCGGGACTTCCTGCATCGGTTCGTCTTCGTATACCTTGACGATATTCTCATCTTCCCCCCGGATCCTGAGACTCATGTGCAGCATGTACGTCAGGTCCTGCAGCGGTTGTTGGAGAACTGGCTGTTTGTGAAGGGCGAGAAGTGCGAGTTTCACCGCACTTCTTTGTCCTTCTTGGGGTTCATAATCTCCTCCAACTCCGTCGCCCCTGATCGGCCAAGGTTGCGGCGGTGAGAGATTGGCCCAACCAACAAGCCGTAGGAAACTGCAACAGTTCCTCGGCTTTGCAAATTTCTACCGGAGGTTCATAAAGGGCTACAGTCAGGTAGTTAGCCCCTGATGGCCCTAACCTCCACTAAAGTCCCCTTCACCTGGTCGGATCGGTGCGAAGCCATGTTTAGGGAGTTGAAACGCCGGTTCTTGACTGCACCAGGTTCTGGTGCAGCCCGATCCCGATCGCCAGTTTATAGTTGAAGTGGATGCTCTGACTCAGGGATAGAAGCCGTGCTATCCCAGAGTGGGGAGTCCGATAAGGTCCTCCACCCTTGTGCCTATTTTTCCCGCAGATTGACCCCGGCTGAAAGGAACTATGACGTCGGCAATCGGTAACTTCTGGCTGTGAAAGAGGCCCTTGAGGAGTGGAGACACCTGTTGGAGGGAGCTGCGGTGCCTTTCACGGTTTTCACGGACCATCAGAACCTGGAGTACATCTGGACCGCGAAGCGTCTGAACCCCAGGCAAGCCCGCTGGTCACTGTTCTTCGGTCGGTTTGACTTCCAAATTACGTATCGCCCCGGGACCAAGAACCAATGGTCCAATGCACTGTCCCGGGTGCATGAAGAGGAGGTCAAGCCAGAGCTGTCGGATCCGCCGGACACCATCATCCCCGAGTCCACTGTCGTCGCAACCTTCACCTGGGACGCGGAGAAGACCGTCCGGGAGGCCCTGACACGACACCCGGACCTAAGCAATGGACCTAAGAACAGACTATACGTTCCCACCAGAGGCCAGAGCTGCAGTCTTGGACTTCTGTCATGGTTCCAAGCTCTCCTGTCATCCAGGGGTGCGAAGAACCATGGCAGTGGTCCGGCAGCACTTCTGGTGGGCGTCGATGGAAGCCGACTTCCGGGAGTATGTCCAGGCCTGCACCACCTGTGCCAGGGGCAAGGCACGAACATAAGAAGGAACAAGGCTCCTCCAGCCACTGCCCGTGCCTCATCGCCCCTGGTCCCACATAGGCCTGGACTTTGTCACGGGTCTCCCTGCGTCCCAGGGTATGACCACCATCCTGACGATAGTGGACCGGTTCTCCAAGGCGGCCCACTTCGTAGCCCTCCCGAAGCTCCCGACTGCCCAGGAGACTGCAGACATCCTGGTCCACCACATCGTGCATCTGCATGGTATCCCCACGAACATTGTCTCGGATCGTGGTCCCCAGTTCTCCTCGCAAGTCTAGAGGAGTTTCTGTAGGGAACTGGGGGCCACCATGAGTCTCTCGTCCGGGTACCACCCTCAGACAAATGGACAGGCAGAGCGGGTGAATCAAGATCTGGAGCAGGCACTGTGGTGTGTAACCTCTGCACACCCGACGGCCTGGAGTCAACATCTGGCCTGGATCGAGTACGCTCATAATAGTCAGATCTCCTCGGCGACTGGCCTCTCCCCCTTCGAGGCATATTTGGGGTATCAGCCCCCATTGTTCCCAGCCGTGGAGGGAGAGGTCGAGGTCCCCTTGGTCCAGGCCCACCTCAGAAGGTGCCATCAGGTGTGGCGCACTGCCCGCTCTGCCCTTCTGAAAGCCCGGACGAGGGCTAAGGACCATGCAGACCGCCGGCATGCACCAGCTCCTGCATACCATCCCGGGCAGGAGGTATGGCTATCAACCAAGGACATCCCTCTGCATGTTGACTCCCAAAAACTGAAGGACAGATACATCGGACCGTTTGCAATCATCAAAGTCCTCAGTCCAGCCGCAGTGAAGCTGAGGCTACCAGCTTCACTACGGATACATCCAGTCTTCCATGTTTCCAGGATTAAGCCATATCACACCTACAACCTCTGCACCCCCGGACCAGCGCCGCCTCCTGCCCGCATCATAGATGGCGAGCGTGCGTGGACCGTCCGCAGGCTCCTGGACGTTCGTTGAAAGGGCAGGGGATTCCAATATCTGGTGGACTGGGAGGGTTACGGACCCGAAGAACGCTCCTGGGTGAAGCGGAGCTTCATCCTGGACCCGGCCAGGAGGCGCCCGTTGAGGGGGGGGTCCTGTTGTGTGGGCCACCCGAAGAGGAGGTACTGCTGGCCCAACACCAGAAGGCGCCCTGCCTGAAGGCGGGCTTCAGGCACCAGAGGGCGCAGTCGCTCACCAGGAGCACCAGGAGCCTGGAGCTGACAGCTGTCATTCATCACACCATAAAAGCCTGGAGGAGACACCACATCTCTGCCGAGAAATCTTCTTACCCGACAGGTAAACTCTCAGCCATTCAGTGCCGTATGCGCACCTTTGTACAGCTAAACTTGCCAGTTGTAACGTCTTTACATCTGAGCCGTAGTTGTAACATTCTTTGCATCTGAGTCCTTTGCAGCTGAAACCTTTGTAAACACATAGCTGGTTGCTGAGTTTGTGGACGTTTGGAGGAGTTGGCGTTCCCTGCTCCTCAATCCAAAAACTTGAGTGTTTCATAAGGATCTGCATGTACTCTGAATAACTGTGTTCAGGAGGTGGAGGTTTTCCACCAGAAGGGACTTTGACTGTCTGTGCTGAACTGTTTGCTGGGTGTGCACACATCCACTTGATCTATTTGTGCTTCCTGCCAGCAGTACCCGATCCGACAGCTGGAGGCGGTGGCCACCTGGGGACTCAGGACATGGCGGCTCCGGTGTTTTTCGGGTCTCCGCTGGCAGTGGAAATCGTGTGGGGCCCTGCTCTTCTCTGGACAAGTGTCTCCTATCCTCGAGCCTGCCACACGTCACCGACTGTTTAATTGACTGTTGTCTAAGATTGTATCTGTATACCGTTGTGCACATTTCACAACATTAAATTATCTTTTTGTATTTCCATTGTCCGTTCATTTAAGCCCCCTGTTGTGGGTCCGTGTCATTACACTTTCCCAACACAAACTTTACACCAGCTGCCCTTCCTGACACAACCGTATGTTGCTTAAACATGTTATAATGAGTTGGTGCAACTATGAAGCTGTTTATGAACAACATTCCTGCAGAGACTTTAAAAATGACAATATTCATAAAAAAGTGATGATGAAGTTTTGTCTGGGAGGCTACGCTGGTGTCATGCATCACAGCATCTGCCACACTGCAGAACCTTGGGTCCTGGATGGCAACCACAAAGGTAGATAACCGGTCCATCCAAATACATACCTATCAATACCTATAAATTGAATTATGGTCCTAGTTATTATTCACTTTTCAACTCTTCTGATACACTCTAGAAAATGTTTCATGGGGTCAGTGTGTATAGTTTAAATTGAAGAGTATTTTCAGTTTGAAAAAAATAAGGTGAAGTATCATAAATACACTTTGTATGGGTGCAAATTTTAGTAAATTGTGATATTACAAGATGCTGGTACAAAAATATTGCAATGGTTTTTAAATAAACAGTTTGATCATAAAATTGGAATTGCCACACTTAGTTTATTCTGGAATAGTGAAATAATTTACTAAGCCTCACAAAAACTTCAAGTATCAATTTTCATGGACATTTCAGAGGGGAACAGAAGTAAAATAAAGAGGTTAGAATAACTTAAATAATCTGACTACTTTAAAACTAAAACCTTTTAAGTAAATTCTTCTTAATTAACCTTGTAGAGGACAAAGCTAATCAAGTGCAACAAACTACTTAATGTTTTATAAAACTTCAGTTAGTCTGATTATAAATGTCTCATAGAATTTACTCAGCAATCACTGAGTTGGAATGATTTAAAACAATCCAAGCACATTGTTAACTTAATTTTTTGTAGACAGCCAAAAAAAAGTCTAATTGTGCATCAGTAGCTTCTCATTACACATAAAATCCATTATTGAGGTGTTACCCTGACCACGCACACACACACACAGACACACACAATCACACACACCTTCATAGATCAAGGGGCAAGATGCATGGAAATTACAGAGACCAGCGTTAGTGTTCAAGCGATCAGTCAACTGACAGTGTGGACTACTCCAGCATCAAGAGGCCTTGTGGGTGCAAGATGTGCTGGTTTCAGGATAACAGATAAGGAGAGTCCACACATTCATTCATTCATTCATTCATATATCCAACAATCGAATGTCTTCTGATGTGTGAGACTGAGGAATCAATATAATGAAAGTGTTGCACAGGCTGCCAGCTGCAGGTTTCCATTCCCACAGACGGAACGCTGACAGTCAGCTCTAACGAGGAGCTCAGAACGAGGCCAGGTTCATCGCACTGCTGTGAGACATGACAACACAAATCACGCAGGACTTACTCAGGAATCACAGACTCCACGATCATATGACAGTGGACTCGAAATTGAAAGTATCAGCTGGTGGAAGTGAAGAAATGATCCAGCTTCCTGTTTACGGCTTCAAACAAGTCTGGTCAGAGTTTAATGTAACTCATATCTCAACTGGTTCCTCTCAAGCCCAAAAGCAATTAGTTTAAATGGATTTGCACTCGGAAGGACAGCAAAATATACACACACACACACACACAGAGTTAGTTTGTGATGGGTAGTGTGAGGAAAACACTTCACCCATGTGTCCACCTCCAAAGAATCCCTTTGGAACTGAGCTTCATTAATTTCTAATGTTAATGGCTTCTTCAAAATTACAACCAACATCTGTGACTTCTTCAAGGAGAACATTAGAACACGTCCAGCTCACTCCAGGGTCTGTTGATTTAGTTGTGGGAAGGCCACTGAAACAATGTGATGTAAGAGTTGTGTGGCGAGATGGGTCACAAGTATGATGATGACTTTTGAATAATGTGGCGGCTTCGGCCTCAAGTGAAACTAAATTTCCCCACAGAGAGATCTGTGAGATTCCACATGGAATAAAATCAATAGCCTGAAGCCAAAGACCAAATAAAAACTTGCACTCTTAGAAAACCTGCTGAAATAAACTTGAAAACTAATTCAAGATGCAGCGTCCAGGTGAACAGGACAGCTGGATGTCTTTGATACCAGAATGCTTGGAACGTGTCACATGAGTCACCACTTGGCTGAGGCAGATCAACGGCTATATTCTTGAGGTGGGTTGGACAGCCTGCATTGCCTGGGTGGCAGCCAATCAGAGCCCAGGTGGTGCCAGGAGTTGTGGGTGCGAACCAGTGCATACTCCTAACTTTATATGTCCTCACACGAATTGGTAAAATATTTGTTAAAAATGGGATCCTTCTTGACTTCTTCATTAAACTTCACCCAGTTGCAGCAGACGTCTATCCAAGACCCTTCACAGGATTCACTGACAACTCTCAAATAGGACACACAGATCGCTCTGTTTGGTCTGTCACTTCCTCACACACACACACACTCTCTCTCTCTCTCTCTCTCTCTCATCTCATCCTCGTCTCTCCTCTCTCTCTCTCTCTCTACGCTCTCCGCTCTCTCTCTCCTTCTCTCGCCCTCTCTCTCTCATCTCTCTCTCCTCTCTCATCTCCGTCTCTCTCTCCTCTGTCTCTGTCTTTCACTCAGGGTTCAAGATCAATGCAATGTACAACCCCTGGCAAAAATGATGGAATCACCGGCCTCGGAGGATGTTCATTCAGTTGTTTAATTTTGTAGAAAAAAGCAGATCACAGACATGACACAAAACTAAAGTCATTTCAAATGGCAACTACGAGACTAACGAGCAGATCTGATATGATGCAGGTGTTAGTTTTAGGGATGAAAATTTACAGGGTGATTCCATAATTTTTTCCTCAGAATTGAGTGATTCCATATTTTTTTTCCTCTACTTGGTCTAAAAAAGTAACCGTTACTGACTGCCACAATCTTTTTTTCTTGATTTCTTATAGTGTTTCTTAAAGCCAGAAAGTTGCCATTTGAAATGACTTTAGTTTTGTGTCATGTCTGTGATCTGCTTTTTTTCTACAAAATTAAACAACTGAATGAACATCCTCCGAGGCCGGTGATTCCATAATTTTTGCCAGGGGTTGTAATTTCACATGACCATTTACTCAGATCTCCTAAAATCTGCCACATCAGTTATTCAGGCTATTTGGGCAGAAAAGCTTGTGGAGCTGTGCAGGACTTCAGTGATGTTCTCTTTAGTGAGTAGTCTCTCGGGTTAACAGACAGTGCAGCTGCAGATAAAGTCTGATATCTAACACTGGAACATGCTCAGATAATTGATAATCACAGCACATGCCGGCATGCAGTGTTGAAGACCCAGCAGCTGAACATGGTTCATCAAGCTCCTGGTTAGTTACTTTTGTTTTGTTGTCTGTCTGGGTCATTTTTATTCCAGAGCCAAGACAGTTCCTGATTGGTGTAGTGGTTGGGGTGAGGCAACGTGTGACACAGGCACATGCTGACCAAACCTTACATGCACAGCAGTTTCAGACATGGACAATATTTACAGACTAAGGCCTGTACGTTCCGTCCTTATTAATGATTTCTTTGAGAAAAATATCCTGTTGTCTGTGGTTGGACTTCATGTTTATGCTGCTTGATGCTGTGAATTACAGCTGTGGTGATGACACAGTGATTGGATACACTGACTGTCAATCACAGATGCATTACCTGTGGCCGTGTCTTCTGCAGGTAGTAAACACACCAATGGCTCATCAAAGAAATGTGAATTCTGTCATGTGTAACATGACTTGTTGCAAAATTTTAAAAAAAAAATCTGTCAAAAATTAAATGTAATTTAAAGACACTATCCAGCATCATTTTAAATCATAAAAATATCATTTGCTCAAGTAAAATATGTTTAGAAAGGAAAATAAAACCACCTCAGACTTTCCACTTGGTCCATCCAACCAGAGTGGTTTCTGCACTCTGCAGAGAATCTGATCTCTTAATAGACTCAAACACACTTATATGGTCAGTGCATTTTACTGTAACAGACATTACGCCTCGTGCGGGGGGATACCAGTCAGTATCTGGTGGGACCACCATTTGCCTCATGCAGTGCAACACATCTCCTTCGCATCATCCGTGAAGAGAACACCTCTCCAACGTGCCAAACGCCAGCAAATGTGAGCATTTGCCCACTCAAGTCGGTTACGACGACGAACTGGAGTCAGGTCGAGACCCCGATGAGGACGACGAGCATGCAGATGAGCTTCCCTGAGATGGTTTCTGACAGTTTGTGCAGAAATTCTTTGGTTATGCAAACCGATTGTTCCAGCAGCTGTCTGAGTGGCTGGTCTCAGACGATCTTGGAGGTAAACATGCTGGATGTGGAGGTCCTGGGCTGGTGTGGTTACACGTGGTCTGCAATTGTGAGGCTGGTTGGATGTACTGCCAAATTCTCTGAAACGCCTTTGGAGACGGCTTATGGTAGAGAAATGAACATTCAATACACGAGCAACAGCTCTGGTTGACATTCCTGCTGTCAGCATGCCAATTGCACGCTCCCTCAAATCTTGTGACATCTGTGGCATTGTGCTGTGTGATAAAACTGCACCTTTCAGAGTGGCCTTTTATTGTGGGCAGTCTAAGGCACACCTGTGCACTAATCATGGTGTCTAATCAGCATCTTGATATGGCACACCTGTGAGGTGGGATGGATTATCTCAGCAAAGGAGAAGTGCTCACTATCACAGATTTAAACTGGTTTGTGAACAATATTTGAGGGAAATGGTGATATTGTGTATGTGGAAAAAGTTTTAGATCTTTGAGTTCATCTCATACAAAATGGGAGCAAAACCAAAAGTGTTGCGTTTATATTTTTGTTGAGTGTACTTTGTTGTCAAATTAAACTATGAAGATGAGAAAAATAGAGTGAAAACAAAACACTTCATGCTGTTCGACTTCAGTGTAAGCATCCTGATGAGGTGAGTGAAGGCAGCAAACAGCTTGTAGTCCTGGTGTCTGCAGCTGGGCTCAGTCTGAAGCTGAAGCAGAAGCTCACTGAGTCCAGACCAGTAACTGGGACTGATCGGGCCCACGAGGGCAGTGTCAGAGCAACCTTTTAATTCATAGCGCAGGTAGTGGATGAAGATCTGCAAATACTTAGACCTCGGTTTGAATCCTGATCATGCTTCCTGTTCATGTCCTTGGACAAGACATTTATTCTCAGTCCACCCAGCTGGAAATGAGATAAACTAGCCTTTTTTATTACATCCGCCAAGAATGTAATAAGATCATCGGCGTTTATTTATTTGTCTGTCTGTTAGCAGGAATACGTCAAAACTACTGCATGGACTTTTACAAACTTTTGGGGGCTTCTGCATGGTTTGCGTCCCCTCTCCTCCTGTAGATGCATTTGCCGCTGTCCTGACTCAACGCATCAATACTGATTACAGCGCTGGTGACCTGGTGTTGCTTGTGTCAGCAAACACACACCTCAGATGTTGATTAGTGTCACTGTTTGTTTGTCTTTGCTTGTTCCTGTGTTTCAGTTGTGATGACCTCTGCCCTCTTCGACAGCCAATAATTGTGAGCACTTACACCAGGACTGTGGTCGAGTCCTGAAACAGGGGAAGATACAGGCATCATATACACACATAGATTCTGTCTGCTGCAACATTAAAAAGTGTGTGCGCATAAGACTATAGTGTGCCTGTTGTAATACACATGCTGGTTACAATGAAAGCAACAAAAAGGAGGATGCGTAGATCTGCAACTCATGCATGAAGTGCAGGCATCACATTTGCATATCATCCAAAATTGCACTTTTTTTCCTTAACTTTTTTTTCATGAAGCATGAGCACTGTGTTTTTAAATCCTATAAAATCAAAGTCTGGGTCTCAAAAAGATCCATCCATCTCCTATTCCCACTTACTCCAGTTAAGGGTCACGGGGGTACTGGAACCCAACAAAGCAGCCATAGGGCATGAGGCGGGGTTCACCCTGGACAGGACATCAGTCTGTCACAGGGCCAACAAAAAAGATAAATAAAATAATATAAATAGATATCAGTGCCATTGCAACATCATCCAGCCATATTCTCAAAGAGCTCTGGCTGCCGTATCTGTACACAATTAAATATTTAGGCAGATATTTACAAGATAAACTGCTGTTGTCCTATTTTAACCATTCGCTGCCTATCAGCTCCCAATGCTAATGAATAATGCAAGAGGCAGAACTTAATCTGTGGAAGCTGGGGGTGGGTGTGACTAAAAAGAGGTGGGGTTTAGATACCTCTAGGACGCTGTTGTAAAAGAGATTTTTAATCTTAATGAGACTCTTTTCCTGGTTAAATAAAGGTAAGAAGATACAATATTTGGAATGTGTGCAGCTGTTAAAATGTTATATTTCATAAATTGCTGCAGCAATGGTCCACATTTAATGACTTCTGTGTGCCAAAAGACTTTGGACCTTCCTGATCCAAGTCCAGGAACTGAAATCTGTGAACTCAGTCTCACTGCAGTCTACACGCCAGGACATATAATAAGTGCAAAGAAGCCTGCCCCCTTCAGGACAATATTGTGAATATGTGCGTTGTCCGTAAGAGCAACAGACAAAACTATAAGTTGATTTTTGCCTGTCAGCCCGTCTTATTGTCACCAAAAGTTAATGAATAAACAGTCGCAACCTTGTTGCACATTTGAGCACCTTTTGTTGCCATCTAGTGGGTGATGTGAGCAGTTCAGGGCTTCTGGTACATTTCTTACTTGTGAAACCCAAAATCCATTACAAAAGGCATTTATAAATGTCAGAAACGCATGATGTTTTGGCACGCAGAGCTTTGAGCAGGATTAATGTATAAATATTTAGATTTTGACAATTTTATGGTTTTTGAGTTTTAAAATATGAAAGTTTGTTGATGTAAATGGACTGCATTTATATAGCGCTTTTCCATCTGCATCAGACGCTCAAAGCGCTTTACAATAATGCCTCACATTCACCCCGATGTCAGGGTGCTGCCATACAAGGTGCTCACTACACACCGGGAGCAATAGGGGATTAAGGACCTTGCCCAAGGGCCCTTAGTGATTTTCCAGGGATTTAAACCGAGGATCTTCTGGTCTCAAGCCCAACACCTTAAACAGTAGACCATCACCTCCCCCGATGTACAAAAGAAAGGAATTTCTCTGGAAAAGCACAACTTTGAATAAACTACTACAGCGACAAACGCTCAGATGGTTCAGTCAGAATTTGGAAATTGAAAGCATGGATCTGCCCTGATTCCTTTCAATGATGTAAATTTGGTGTGTCAACAGTGTGATGTCATGTCAATATGGACCAAAATCTGTAAGGAATATTTCCAGCACCGTTTTGAATCCATGACACGAAGAATCAACAGCTTTGAAGGCAAACATGAGTCCAACCTGGTACATGCAAGCTGTCCCTAACAAAGTGGCCAGTGACTGTGTCAGTGACTGCAGGAGCAAATACAAACATCACTGTGAATTACATCTAAATTTATTCACCAAATTAAGGTGTGCCTGCAGCTTTAAGATGTACGAAACTATTAAATATGAATTAATTAATTTTAAAAAAGAGCAAAATACCAGCACAAAAGGTCTGTCGGCGCAAACACGCAGGAACTCCACTCCTTACCTGCAGCTACAGTGCTCACAAAACCAGATCCAGCAGGTAATTAAATGTACCTCTGGCTGCAGAAGCAAAGGAAATGGGCCAGTCAGTCTGGCTGGGTTATGAAATTGATTTCAATATCTCCGAAAGGAAATCTCACACACCACGAGAACATCCAAAAGAGAGTGTTGTAGTAAGTACATAATCACACAGATATAATAAGAGTGGTGCCAATCATTTCCTGTTGGGAGGATCAGTCCTTCCACAATAATGGGGGCAGCACAGATGCCTTGCTGTCATTTTCATCAGGAAAAGCATTACATCAAATGTACAATATGCATCAGATGAATTTATGCTCCAGGAACAGGATAACCTCATCCAGAGTGCTGCGAAGGGAAGGATAATGATGTTGTCAGCTGCATGACTTTTAAATTTATGTTGATAAGTTATCAGCATTCTCAGGCCTGGTCTGGTGGATAAATGACAGACGCTATAAACCACAGCAGCACTTCTGCTAAACTGGTTTTGGAACTGGAATGAACACAACGGTCCATGTGTTACGTCCTTTCATAATAATTTGATAATTAAGTATGCAGATGACCCAACTATTATTGGTTTGATCTCTTCTCGTGATGACTCTTTGTATAGATCTGAAGTGCAAAACATGGTTTCCTGGAGTGAGGAAAACAATTTGAAGTTAAATACTGCAAAAAATTTTGAGTTGGTTGTTGACTTCAGTAAAAATAGTAGAGAAGCTTGAATCTCAGTAAAAATAGATCTTATGCTCCCATCATATTAAATGGCTCTGAGGTGAAAACACTTGAAAACTGTACATTTCTGGGATTGTTTTTATTTGATGACTTGAGCTGGAATTATAACACCAACGGAATTGTTAAAAAGTCTCGACAATGGCTTTTTTTTCTGCATGAGCTGAAAGAATTTACTCTGAACAAGAATATTCTCTTAAATTTTTATCACAGCTGCACTGAAAGTCTTCTTACAAACGTTATAACTGCATGGTTTGGAAATGCCACTGCTAAAGAAAGGAAGGCTTTGAAAAGAGTGGTTCGTTCAGCCAGTAGAACTATTGGTGTGGAACCGTCTGTCCTGGAGGACATTTACAAAAAAAGGCTTAAGTCCCGGTCTTTGGCTATTACTAAGGATCTCCTGCATCCTGCCAGGAACCTGTTTGAGCTTCTTCCTTTGGGTAGGCGCTATCGGTCTATTAAATGTGGGACATCACATTATAGAAATAGTTTCTTCCCACAAGCCATGGCAATGATCAACACTCTTTGATTAGTTTTAAATGTATCTTAAATTATTTTGTGGCTTTGTCGTTTTATGGCATTTTTTATGTTCTTTCATGTCTTTTATTGTTTGTGTATGTCTTGCTAGTGCACTTTTGAGCTCCTTGCACCATTTTCCAATGTGGTTTTAATACTGCGAATGGCAAATAAACTTGAACTATAAACTTGAACTAGATCATCAAAACACAATGTTCTGATAAATCTATCTACTATTTGTCACTGATTTCCTGTGGTAGCAGACACATCAACGGAGGAAAACCTGCAGCTTCTCATGGCGGATCCCAAAGCATATAATATTCTCCAAGATCAGCATGCCTGGAGAGTCTTTAAAAAGAGGCACTGAGGAGCATCGCTAACCTCAAACACAATTTTAAAAAAAAGCAATGGATCATCTGTGAGCTCCTGGATGTCAGAACTCCTCAAACTGTTTCTAAAGATGAATTCTGACAGCCTGCAGAGGACACGTCTTTGACTGCTTACACGGAGTCTCTGGACATAAGGCCTATGAGCACAAGTGATAGTTAGGAACATACTGACGGGTAAATTAAGAGCTTTACCTGCTGGCTCATAGGGTTTACACAGCTTCAGTTATGTCATGAAAGTCAAGTCAAGACTGAATAAGCGCTGATGACACCATCATTCACTTTGTTCACCACAATCATCATCACTCATTTTACAGACACTGTACCGGACCATCCTGGTGAAGAAAGAGCCGAGGCAGTAGGCAAGACTCATTTTACCACTCGATTTATGCTCCTGTCCTCACCTGTGGTCATGAGCTTTGGGTAATGATCAGTGCACATCGGTGGTCACTGTCTGATGAAGCCAACACAACCACATCATCTGCAAAAAGCAGAGATGCAACTCTAAGGTCACCAAACTGGACACCCTTAGGTCCCTGACTAGACCTTGAAATCCTGTCCATGAACATCATGAACAGGACTGGTGACAAGGGGCAGCCCTGGTGGAGTCCAACACCCACCGGGAGCAGATTTGATGTAATGCCAAGAATACAGACAGAACTCCTACTACTACTTGTCTTCAGACAGACTATAGGACACTTTGAAAGGGGGATAATTCCATCCAGCTACCTTGATACAAAGCTAGGCCACAGCCACGCCAGCATTTCATGACAAAACCATTTAAGTTTAACATTCTTCCTCCCATTTAATATGACTGTGATGCAGGCCCGGCCCTGGGCACGGGCGAATCGGGCGGTCGCCCAGGGCACCATCTAGTGGGCAGGGCGCCAAACTGCAACCCTTTCCAAAAAAAAAAAAATCATAATCATAAAATAAAGATAATATTGCGCCATGTTTTTATGTATAAAATACATTTCAATGCGTTACATATAATAATATACAAATTATTTTGACTCCTCTGTTGTGAAAGTGTTGGAACACGGACCCACAACAGGGGGCGCAAATGAACGGACAATGGAGGAGTCAAATAACACTGTTTTTACTGTTGTGAAACAGGCACAACAAACACAGCCGATTACAATATTGAAAATGAGTCCAATTACAACGGTGTCGTGTGGGCAGGCTCGATGATAGGAGACGTCTGTCCAAGTCGAACCGGAACCAACCCGATTTCCTCTGCCACCGAACCCCGGGAATACTGGAGCCGCCAAGTCCCGAACTCCCAGGTGGCCACTGCCTCCGCTCGTCAGATCCGGTACTGCTGGCAAGGAACAGAAACAGTCAGGTGTGGGTGCGGCTGCACCCAGCAACACGGAGGGTGGAGATTCCACCTCCACCTCTCGTCAACAACAATAAAGGAATGTAGGAAGGTGAGTACTTATCCAAGAGTTGTCCAGTAGTCAGCTATCCTACAAACAATCAACAAGAATTACAACTGTAATTAATAGCACGTTTGGGCGGAGATTGTTACCTCTTTGATAGGGCGATATCTCGGCAATGAGGTGGAGATGCCGTCCTGCTGATATACCTCCCTGTTGATTGGAATCAGCTGTCTCAGGTGATGGGTGACAGCTGTCACCCTGGCTGCTTCTGTGAGCCCGCACTCCAGGCAGGGCGCCCTCTGGTGGTGGTGGGCCAGCAGTACCTCCTCTTCAGCGGCCCACACAACATCCTCGTCTGAATCTGTGAGAGCAAGAGCTCATGACCTGTCGCCCTGAACCTGACCCACTGTTTACAGTGAAAGGTGGGGGGAGGGGGGCAGCACGCATCATCCCGATGTTAGCGCTATTGATAGATGGATGTCACGCACACAGGTGTTGTTGATTAAGACATAAAAAAACTAACAATGAAAAGGTCAAAGCCCTCGGGTGTGGTGTGTTGGGGGGTTTGGCTGGATGTTTTTGTGTTGTTTTCTTTTCTTTGCTCTCCAGGTAGTATGCAGACTGGTTTTTGTCTGTGGAGACGGTGCTGGCAGAAGAGTCCTTCACCCTCATCAACATTATTGGCTGCACTTGTGGAGGATGTCCACGTGCAGACTTAAGGACTTTCAGCTGAAGCAGATAATTAGATGGCGTTCTGCATTTAAGCCATGAGTGGTTCAAGCAGAATTGCCGGGAACTCGACCTTGTGACGTTCGTTTGTGAGCCGCTGAGGACCGCGCCTGGGTTTGACACATCGTGCCTGTGAAGGAGGACGGGTGAGGGACACATGCTGTCAGCACACATCAGAGGTGATTGATTGTCTGAATAAGTGTTAATAGTAATTTGGTATTTTGTTACGCAGTATATTTGAACATTGATGAGAATTGTGCAGCTTGCTTCTCACGGCTGTGGCGTGCGGACTGATGATCCTCCACCTGTTGTGAGAAGCTGCTCATTTACATAAAGCTTAAAGTCAGACCTGAATGTGTTGCTGATAGCATGTGCCTTTGAAGGATATTAGTTGTAGCTGTTGACTTACCTCACCTCTTCTATCCTTCACAGAGTCAGTTTGTCGTGTCCACCTGGGGGGTGTTTGGTGGTGAATTTGAGTCCAGAAGCGCCGGGCTTCGATCCCTTTGGGCGCTGGAGAGCGCGCTGTCCTTCACTCCACCAGACAAGCTATATATTATGTTGTACACAATTATTGCACGGAAAGGGAAATAAATGTTTTGTTTTTGGAACCGCTTTCTGGTTATTTAGCGCTGGGTTCAGTCAGACGCAGGTCCACTCCTCAACCCGCGTCGGCACATAACATCGGGTGCTGCTCTAAGACAGCGACGAAAGGAGGAGGAGGAAAAACGGGCCCAGGGTAGAGGTATGTCAGTTGTTTTACATCACAATTTAACATGAAAATAGCATTAGCTTCTTAGCTTGTTGACTCCCCATTATATCCATCAGTCCATGACGCTTGTACACAACAGCGGGCCAAACTACAGAATGTACAGATACCTGTAAATATATATACACTCATCCTTAGTTTCACATAACCACGTTAATTTATGCAAGATTAGAATTGCGGGCTAGTGTAAACTATAAAAATCTATGGAAACCTACTTTTTTGTATAGATGCTCTGAGAAAGTATCTGCAGTCACAACAAGCACCTGTCGAAGCTGCAGCAGAGAATCTCTTGGTGTCAACTTCACAAACTGAAGAATGTAAGTGCATGATTTAATTATGAACAGCAGTTATCATTTTTTGGTTTACTTTTTCCAAAAGCTAACGTTTTGTTTTTATCATAATACTGTAAAAACACACACTCAAAGAATAATAGGTGGTTTGTGTTTTGTGCACAGCTGAATCAGCAGAAAGTCAAACTCCAACCATCAGTGCTGTTAGTGAGACACAACTTGCCCTTCAAGATCCAGGTGAGTGTTTCATGCATTTGGTACAAACAGCAGCTCTTCGTGCCTGACTGATGGTGTAAGGACCGAGCTAGTCACCCGGGGGCCTCCTGTTATCAATTCGGACTTCACATTTCCAAAAAATGAGGATGGGAGAAGTTTCCACCATCACTATTTCTTTAGGCACCTGATGAATGGGGAGAAGATGAAGAGAACATGGCTCATATACTCCACCAAAAATGACAGTTTATACTGCTTCTGTTGCAAACTGTTCTCACAAAAAATATTCAAATTAGGCAGAGAAGGTTTCAATAACTGGAAGCACTGCTCAGATACACTTAAAATGCATGAGACCAGCCCTGAACACTGCAAAAACATGGCATCATGGAAAGAGTTAGAAAGCCGTATTAAGAGTGGCCAGACAATAGACAAGGCAGAAATGGCACTAATAAATGCAGAGAGGAGAAGGTGGCAAGAAGTTCTAACCAGGTTGGTGGCAATAATTCAATCACTGGCAGAACTAAATATTGCATTTCAGGTAAGCTCAGACAAACTGCATGATTTAAATAATGGAAATTTTCTGAAAGAAGTAGAACTCATGACACTTTTTGACCCTGTACTAAAAGAGCATATTGAAAAGGTGGATAGAGGAGCAAGCCACACAACATACCTTGGAAAAACTATTCAGAATGAACTAATAAATTGCATCGGTGAACAAATTTTGGACTCCATTGTGGCAGAAATTAAAGTAAGCAAATATTATTCCATTATTTTGGACTGTACTCCAGATCTAAGCCACAAGAAGCAAATGTCAGTGATAATAAGAATAGTAACAGTAAAAGGCACTCCTCAAATAAAGGAACATTTTTGGGGGGTTTCTGGAAGCAGAAGAAACCACCGGAGAAAGCCTCTCAGCACTCATCCTCAACAGACTAAAAGAACTAAACATTCAATTTAAGGACTGTAGAGGACAGTCATATGACAATGGGGCAAACATGAAGGGAAAACAAAAGGGTGTTCAAGCTATATTACGTGAGTTAAACTCAAATCAAATCAATTTTATTTATATAGCGCCAAATCACAACGCCCCAAGGAGCTTTATATTGTAAGGCAAAGCCATACAATAATTACGTAAAAACCCCAACGGTCAAAACGACCCCCTGTGAGCAAGCACTTGGCGACAGTGGGAAGGAAAAACTTCCTTTTAACAGGAAGAAACCTCCAGCAGAACCAGGCTCAGGGAGGGGCAGTCTTCTGCTGGGACTGGTTGGGGCTGAGGGAGAGAACCAGGAAAAAGACATGCTGTGGAGGGGAGCAGAGATCAATCACTAATGATTAAATGCAGAGTGGTGCATACAGAGCAAAAAGAGAAAGAAACACTCAGTGCATCATGGGAACCCCCCAGCAGTCTAAGTCTATAGCAGCATAACTAAGGGATGGTTCAGGGTCACCTGATCCAGCCCTAACTATAAGCTTTAGCAAAAAGGAAAGTTTTAAGCCTAATCTTAAAAGTAGAGAGGGTGTCTGTCTCCCTGATCTGAATTGGGAGCTGGTTCCACAGGAGAGGAGCCTGAAAGCTGAAGGCTCTGCCTCCCATTCTACTCTTACAAACCCTAGGAACTACAAGTAAGCCTGCAGTCTGAGAGCGAAGCGCTCTATTGGGGTGATATGGTACTATGAGGTCCCTAAGATAAGATGGGACCTGATTATTCAAAACCTTATAAGTAAGAAGAAGAATTTTAAATTCTATTCTAGAATTAACAGGAAGCCAATGAAGAGAGGCCAATATGGGTGAGATATGCTCTCTCCTTCTAGTCCCTGTCAGTACTCTAGCTGCAGCATTTTGAATTAACTGAAGGATTTTCAGGGAACTTTTAGGACAACCTGATCATAATGAATTACAATAGTCCAGCCTAGAGGAAATAAATGCATGAATTAGTTTTTCACCATCACTCTGAGACAAGACCTTTCTGATTTTAGAGATATTGCGCAAATGCAAAAAAGCAGTCCTACATATTTGCTTAATATGCGCATTGAAGGACATGTCCTGATCAAAAATGACTCCAAGATTTCTCACAGTATTACTAGAGGTCAGGGTAATGCCATCCAGAGTAAGGATCTGGTTAGACACCATGTTTCTAAGATTTGTGGGGCCAAGTACAATAACTTCATTTTTATCTGAATTTAAAAGCAGGAAATTAGAGGTCATCCATGTCTTTATGTCTGTAAGACATTCCTGCAGTTTAACTAATTGGTGTGTGTCCTCTGGCTTCATGGATAGATAAAGCTGGGTATCATCTGCGTAACAATGAAAATTTAAGCAATGCTTTCTAATAATACTGCCTAAGTGAAACATGTATAAAGTGAATAAAATTGGTCCTAGCACAGAACCTTGTGGAACTCCATAATTAACCTTAGTCTGTGAAGAAGACTCCCCACTTACATGAACAAATTGTAATCTATTAGATAAATATGATTCAAACCACTGCAGCGCAGTGTCTTTAATACCTATGGCATGCTCTAATCTGTGTAATAAAATTTTATGGTCAACAGTATCAAAAGCTGCACTGAGGTCTAACAGGACGAGCACAGAGATGAGTCCACTGTCTGAGGCCATAAGAAGATCATTTGTAACCTTCACTAATGCTGTTTCTGTACTATGATGAATTCTAAAACCTGACTGAAACTCTTCAAATAGACCATTCCTCTGCAGATGATCAGTTAGCTGTTTTACAACTACCCTTTCAAGAATTTTTGAGAGAAAAGGAAGGTTGGAGATTGGCCTATAATTAGCTAAGATAGCTGGGTCAAGTGATGGCTTTTTAAGTAATGGTTTAATTACTGCCACCTTAAAAGCCTGTGGTACATAGCCAACTAATAAAGATAGATTGATCATATTTAAGATCGAAGCATTAATTAATGGTAGGGCTTCCTTGAGCAGCCTGGTAGGAATGGGGTCTAATAGACATGTTGATGGTTTGGAGGAAGTAACTAATGAAAATAACTCAAACAGAACAATCGAGAGTTCAAACAGAGCTCAACAGCTCTGTTTGTTCCCTGTGGAGCACATACAGTTAATCTTGTTGTTTCAGATGCAGTAAAAAGCTCCACAGATGCTACAGGGTACTTTGGCTACCTGCAGAAGCTTTTTAATCATTTTTCAGCATCTACACAAAGATGGACAATTGTAAAAAAAACATGTGGACATATCTTTGAAATCCTGGGCTGACACTAGATGGGAGAGCAGGATAAACAGTGTAGTACCTGTAAGGTTTCAGGCATCAGACATTAGGGATGCTCTTTTAGAGGTAAGAGACTCTGCAAATGACCCTACAATAAAAATAGAGGCACAAACTTTAGCCGAAGAGATTGGTTCATACCGCTTTTCAATTTGCTCTGTTGTGTGGCATGACATTTTGTCAAAAATACAAGTAAACAAATTACTGCAGTCAGAATCAATGCACATGGATGTAGCAGTTGACCTCTTAAGAAAAACTGAAGCATCTCTTTCAGAATACAGGAGTACAGGATTTGCTACTGCCCAAGCATGTGCCAGAGATTTGTGTGAGGAGATGAATGTTATTGCTGCATTGAAAGAAAAGAGACTGAGAGTTACCAAGAGGCAATTCTCTTACGAAGCTCCAGATGAATCCCAAACAGATGCCATGAAAAAAATGGAAGTGACATTTTTCAATGCAGTTGTAGATATGACCATTGCATCACTGAAGGAGAGAACAGAGATGATAAGTGATGTTTCCAATATCTTTCATGTGCTCACCAACTTCCCCAATCTGCCTCCAGAAGAAGTAAAAAAGCAAACCAAAGAATTGTGCAATACACTGACCTGTGGAGACCAGACAGACATAGAGGAGCAACATCTGGTAATGGAGTTGCAGTCCTTTCCCACCAGGACAAAACCCAAAATTTCAGGGGAGTCCAGTGCAAACCATTTGACACTTGGATCTGTTCATTTATTTCAGCATTCATTTAGTCATTTGACATCCAGACAAAGCAATGTAAAAAAAGAAGTTGTTGAAGTATATGGTGCTTTCAGACAAATGGATGTCTATGGTACCAGATGTCTTCATAGGATCCTTGAATGCCACTGGAACACCTTTGTATCAATGAACACTTACTTAGGGAGTGTGGTGCATTTCTCTGATCATGATCTAGCACACAGTTGCCTCTGTGTTGAGGACCCCATTGCCTAGAAAAGGTCAAGAACATGTCCACATTTGACCTGGTTAACAGACAGTTACTGTCAACTGTGTGTGTGGCACTGCTCGACACGAGCGGCAGCCTCGCCAGTAGCTCCGTCTGAAGTGCGTCTTTTCTTAAGTTTTTTCTTTTTTTTTCCTCTTTGTAAGTTAGTACACACGTGTGGTGTGAATATATTATTATATCCGATGGAGATGTGCACTTCATTTATTTCATACACGCGGGCCAGCGAAGAATATTGTGTTTATTCTCGGGAAGAACTGATGGCCCTACGGCCGAAGGGATGCGAGGGCATTGTCCACACAATCCCGGAGGAGCTGAGGCGGAAGTATCGGGGCTGCAAAGCCGGCACTAAGCTAAAGGCCAGGCTAAAAGCTAAGAATGCAGCGAAGCGGCGATATAAACCCTCGGTTCCGTCGGTGGTCATGGGGAATGTTAACTCGCTGACCAACAAATCTGATGAGCTGGCGGGACTGGTGAAGAATCAGAGGCTCTACAGGGAGTGTAGTCTACTGTGTTTCACGGAGATGTGGCTCACTAGCGATACTCCGGATGCTAACGTGGAGCTACCTGGATTCACCATGCTGAGAGCGGACAGGGACGCGATGCGAAGCGGCAAGCGTAAAGGTGGGGGACTCGCACTGTTTATTAACAACAGATGGTGCAACCCTAGTCATGTAAACATAAAGGAGATTGTCTGTTGTCGGAACATTGAACTGATGGCGATGAGTCTCCGACCGTATTACATGCCGAGGGAGTTCACACATGCCATCTTTACGTGTGTTTACATTCCTCCACAGGCTGACGCACAGGCAGTGTGTGACGTCATCCACTCCACCATCGCAGCGCTGCAGACACAACACCCTGAGGCCTTCTTCGCGATCTCTGGTGATTTTAATCATGTCACACTGAACTCCACTCTCCCTGCTTTTCATCAGTTTGTAGACTGTCCCACCAGAAAGAACAGGTCTATTGATCTGATGTATGCCAACGTGAGGGAAGCATACACAGCTACTCCACTACCACCACTGGGAAAATCAGATCACAATCTGGTTTTTCTACAGCCTCAGTACAAACCACTGGTACTGAGGCAGCCCATTACTACACGTTCATTCAGAGTCTGGTCTCCTGAGGCAGAAGAAGCTCTCAGGGACTGCTTCGAGACTACTGACTGGAGCGTGCTGCAGGACACACATGGTGAGGACATTGATGGGGTGACACACTGCATCACAGGCTACCTGAACTTCTGTAGGGACGTTGCTGTTCCCATAAAAACTGTACATTGCTTTCCAAACAACAAGCCCTGGATCACCAGCGATGTCAAGAATCTTCTAAACCAAAAGAACAGGGCGTTCAAAGACGGAGATGGGACAGAGCTTAGGCGTGTACAGCGGGAACTAAAGGCTCACCTTAAAGAGGGCAAGGAGTCCTACAGGAAGAAGGTGGAGAGAAAGCTGCAAGACAACAACATGAAGGAGGTCTGGGATGCAATGAAAATGATCACAGGCTGCAAAAACAGCAGCCGCAGCCCAGTAGATGGGGGTGTGGACAGAGCAAACCAGTTAATGACTTTTTTAACAGGTTTGATTGTTCTTCCTCTGCAAACTTCCCATCAACCCCTCCCGCAGGCAGCAGTTATCACTTCATCACCATCAAAACCACCAGCAGATCAGCCCTCACCCTCACCATCATCATCATCACCGTCAGCATCAAAACCCACAGTAGATCAGCCCTCGTCCTCACCCTTACCATCCTCACCACCATCATCATCATCATCATCGTCACAGTCAGCCGGAACAAGCACCCACTCTCACCGTCCTCCCTCCTTCATGGTAGACCAGGTCAGGAGAGAGCTAAGGAGACTCCACCCCAGGAAGGCAGCAGGCCTGGATAAAGTGTGTCCCAGAATGCTTAAGGCCTGCGCCAACCAACTGGGGGAGCCCCTCCAGCATGTTTTCAACCTGAGCCTGCGTCTCGGAAAGGCCCCAGTCATGTGGAAGACATCCTGTGTCATTCCAGTTCCTAAGAAGGCACACCCGAAGGAGCTGAATGACTACAGTCCGGTCGCTTTGACATCCCACGTGATGAAGACCATGGAGCGACTGCTGCTGAGCGTCCTCAGACCTCAGGTCAGACATGCTGAGGACCCACTGCAGTTTGCATACAGGGAGAAGGTGGGAGTGGAGGACGCCATCCTCTACCTCCTTCACAGGGCCCACTCTCATCTGGACAGGGGTAACAGCGCTGTGAGGGTCATGTTTTTTGACTTCTCCAGTGCCTTCAACACCATCCAGCCCCTGCTATTGAGAGACAAGCTCATGGAGATGGAGGTGGACACTCATCTGGTCACCTGGATCACTGATTATCTAACTGGAAGACCACAATACGTCAGACTCAGTAACTGCACCTCGGACACAGTGATCAGCAGCACTGGAGCACCACAAGGAACCGTGCTCTCTCCAGTTCTGTTCACTCTGTACACATCAGACTTCAATTACAACTCGGACTCGTGCCACATGCAGACGTTTTCGGACGACACTGCTATTGTGGGATGTGTGCGAGAGGGACAGGAAAGAGAGTACAGGGACCTGATACAGGACTTTGTGGAGTGGTGCAAATCAAACCACCTGCAGCTGTACATTGCCAAAACAAAGGAGATGGTAGTGGACTTCAGAAGGTCCGGGCCCACTCTGCAGCCAGTCTCCATTGAGGGGGTCGATGTGGAGGTGGTCCAGACTTACAAATATCTGGGGACACTTATGGACGATAGGTTGGATTGGTCAGCCAATACTGACACCCTCTACAGGAAGGGACAGAGCAGACTGTACTTCCTGAGGAGGTTAGGGTCCTTCAGAATCTGCCATAAACTCCTGCGAATGTTCTACCAGTCTGTGTCAGCCAGTGTCCTCTTCTCTGTGGTGGTCTGCTGGGGGAGCAGCATGAAGAGGAGGGATGCCGGGCGACTGGACAGGCTGGTGAGGAAAGCTGGTTTAGTGCTGAGAACAGAGCTGGAGACACTAACATCAGTGGCAGAGAGAAGAACCCTCAGTAAACTGCTGGCCATCATGGACAATGCTGAGCACCCTCTGCACAGCGCCATCATCAGGCAGAGGAGCTCATTCAGCGGCAGACTGCTGTCCCAGTCCTGCCACACGGACAGATTCAGGAAGTCTTTTGTCCCTCAGGCCATCAGACTGTTCAACTCTTCCCATCTCAGTAAGAAATAATCCTGTGACACATCTGTTTGACCTCTTATTGCTTTCTTTTGCACTACCAACACTGTTTACACTGCTTACTTCTTTGCACAACCTACATTGTTCACATTGTGTACTGTTTACATCTGTGCTACCTCCTCACTACTGCACTACTACATTTACTCCTCCTTCATATTCTCTGAGACTGGATGCTGTACTTGCACACAAATTTTATTTTTATTTTTAGTTAGTAGCTTTTATTGATTAGTCTATTTTTTCTTTTATTTACTTAACCCTATTTTTGTGTTTCTGGTGCAATGTGTGTGTTTTGTCTAAGGTGTAAGCTGCTGGATGCCTTGAATTTCCCTCTGGGATCAATAAAGTATCTATCTATCTATCTAACTTGTGCCGGACAGGAACTGTCACATAACCTTCTGTGTAAAAGGAAATGTTAATAACACAATGACCAGGGATGAATCCAGAATGGGGAATGGGGTAGGGCAGCCGAAAAACAAAAAACAGAAATGATGCAAAGAAAAAATATATCAAGAAAAAAGAAATCAAAGGATAAAAGATTTAAAAAAGAAAAGAAGGAAAAATAAAATGAGAATGTTTTTAATTTTAATAAGCTAATTAAGAGCCACACAGAGCTCTTACTGGTTTAAAAGAGTCTAAAAATTGCTTGATTCATGATGCTTTTCACCCAGATTTTAATTTTCAGTGGCAAATTTAAAAATAGAATCATCTTGGATCCAATAAGACAGTTATTAAAAGGGTTCATATTGTGCCAATTTACATTTTGGTTTACAATAAAAATTAATATTTGACTTTGCATTTAACTTTTTATGTTAGTATTCACTCTGTTAATACAACCCCTGGCAAAAATTATGGAATCACCGGCCTCGGAGGATGTTCATTCAGTTGTTTAATTTTGTAGAAAAAAAGCAGATCACAGACATGACACAAAACTAAAGTCATTTCAAATGGCAACTTTCTGGCTTTAAGAAACACTATAAGAAATCAAGAAAAAAAGATTGTGGCAGTCAGTAACAGTTATTTTTTTAGACCAAGCAGAGGAAAAAAAAATATGGAATCACTCAATTCTGAGGAAAAAATTATGGAATCACCCTGTAAATTTTCATCCCCAAAACTAACACCTGCATCATATCAGATCTGCTCGTTAGTCTGCATCTAAAAAGGAGTGAACACACCTTGGAGAGCTGTTGCACCAAGTGGACTGACATGAATCATGGCTCCAACACGAGAGATGTCAATTGAAACAAAGGAGAGGATTATCAAACTCTTAAAAGAGAGTAAATCATCACGCAATGTTGCAAAAGATGTTGGTTGTTCACAGTCAGCTGTGTCTAAATTCTGGACCAAATACAAACAACATGGGAAGGTTGTTAAAGGCAAACATACTGGTAGACCAAGGAAGACATCAAAGCGTCAAGACAGAAAACTTAAAGCAATATGTCTCAAAAATCAAAAAATGTACAACAAAACAAATGAGGAACGAATGGGAGGAAACTGGAGTCAACGTCTGTGACCGAACTGTAAGAAACCGCCTAAAGGAAATGGGATTTACATACAGAAAAGCTAAACGAAAGGCATCATTAACACCTAAACAGAAAAAAACAAGGTTACAATGGGCTAAGGAAAAGCAATCGTGGACTGTGGATGACTGGATGAAAGTCATATTCAGTGATGAATCTCGAATCTGCATTGGGCAAGGTGATGATGCTGGAACTTTTGTTTGGTGCCTTTCCAATGAGATTTATAAAGATGACTGCCTGAAGAGAACATGTAAATTTCCACAGTCATTGATGATATGGGGCTGCATGTCAGGTAAAGGCACTGGGGAGATGGCTGTCATTACATCATCAATAAATGCACAAGTTTATGTTGATATTTTGGACAATTGAAATGTTTGGGGATGATGAAATCATTTTTTCAAGATGATAATGCATCTTGCCATAGAGCAAAAACTGCAAAAACCTTCCTTGCAAAAAGACACATAGGGTCAATGTCATGGCATAGGGTCAATGTCAATGAGCAGATCTGATATGATGCAGGTGTTAATTTGGGGGATGAAAATTTACAGGGTGATTCCATAATTTTTTCCTCAGAATTGAGTGATTCCATATTTTTTTCCTCTGCTTGGTCTAAAAAAAGTAACCGTTACTGACTGCCACAATCTTTTTTTCTTGATTTCTTATAGTGTTTCTTAAAGCCAGAAAGTTGCCATTTGAAATGACTTTAGTTTTGTGTCATGTCTGTGATCTGCTTTTTATCTACAAAATTAAACAACTGAATGAACATCCTCTCAGGCTGGTGATTCCATAATTTTTGCCAGGGGTTGTAGTCTGTAAGACATTTTGACAAAGACGGGCTTCCTATCCTTCACTTTGGCAGACAAGTGAGGAAGATGGGGATGGAGTACTGTCAGAGGAAGAAAAGAATATGTGTGACAGACGAAAAGATAGGAAGAGAAATTAGAGATGAGAACAGTCAGTACTCCACTCAAATACTTCCTCAGTGCCGTCTGGCAAACAGCAGCCTGCAGAAAGAAGGTTTTGTCATCTGTTCTCTCTCCGTCTGACAGCTGGCTGTTCACACAGGCAGCCAATTAAAGGAGAGCGATGAGAGAGAGAGAGAAAACACTCAATCGCAGCATTTCCTCACAAACTCCAAAATACACAAAGTCATTAAATGCACTGAGATTTTTAAACAATCTCTTCCAGAATTCAAGGCGTGAAGGCAGCAGCAGTTCAGTGCAAACGCTCATGACGCTGCTCTGCAACACGCTGATCTTTACGCTGCACAGAGTGTTTGAGCCTTTTTTAAGTCAGCAACGTTAGAAATAACTGAGCAGAAGCAACAAGAAGAAGGAAGCTGCTGCTGTCCTGTAAATATTAACCCACAGATTCAAGTCACTGAACACACTTTATGTTCAGGAGATACAAGTCATGATTTCCACAAGGAAGGAAGACAGGAGATGGACAGTATTGATGTTACATTTCTAAATGATAATGAGGAGATAGAAGGAACACATCATGCACGTGTCGTTATGTTTCACTCCGTGAAGAGCTATTTTCCTCCCTCGGGATGTTTTTTCCACAGAGCACTCATGTGGTTTCTCTTTATTTTCCCTCAGTGTGAGGAGCAGTGTACAGGTCTTTCTCTCGTTTATTTTCAGTTTGATGTGCTCCTGTTCTTTTTCCTCCACTCCTTTAGTGTTCTTCTCAGGGATCTTCTTACTCTAATAGTAGTTGCGCATGATTCTTACCCTTTGTTGTGGTTCATTGTCGTGGTTTCCTCACAGTCTTGTTATGTGTCGGACGCAGCTCGGAGAACCGACCAGCGTTTGAAGGACCCAGTATGAAATAAGCAGAGCACGGTACAAAGGCTAACTGAATTTAATACATAACAGTGATACAAAAATAACAGAAAGTGCGGTCTGGCGTGGTGCGCTCCCAGCAGCGCTAACGGTCCGGAGCCAGAAGCTGTTCGGACCCAAGGACCCCGCCGACACCCCCCAGGTGGCCGCAACAAACCGAGTCTGTGAAAGAAGGAACCATTATGTGAGTCCACACTCTACACACAGAGAGAACACTTAAAGGTGTACAAACAGCAAACACTTCCTGGCTTGATTACTAATCAGCTTCCCAACCTGCAGGCATGGAACATCCAGTTCACCAAACTCCACTGCAGTGGAAGCCGATACATGACTAACATACAGCTCAATATAAAAAGGTGTGAGGGACACCACATTTACTGACTGTATAAATGTTAGTCACAAAATCTAACGTACCTCAGGAAGTGTGCTGACGAGCGTGAGACCTCACCCCCTCCTCTTTCACAGACCGTGCATCAAACCCTGGACATTCTCTGCATCCACTGATGATGAGATGGCTCCCGAGACGACGATCTCACCTGTCTGGTCACAAGGTCGAGTCTCTGGCAAATACACACTGTATACTCCAGTCTTAAATGCCACCATGTTCCAATCCATATAGATGCACCACAGCTGTGAGTCCTGACGAGCCGCAGGTGATCAGGGTGAGGTCCTGATAACCTCAGCAACACAGCCACTCAGTCCCAAATGCAAGCCACCTGGAAGGAAAAACAAAAGACAGAAACAAAAAGGCAGCCAGGCCCCCCAGCCATACAACAAATCTGTTCCTTCCCGTTTTAACTCTCAGCACTCTTGTGCTTGTGCACTTCCACCGTTAATAGATGAATGTCCTTTATCAGGCCGTACTTTTTCACCTGCCATCCTGCTTTCTTCTGTTTTTTTCGAGTTCCGAGTGAATATTTCTAGTGTTCTAGTGTATTTTGGCCAATGGATCTTTACTTAACATTTTTTTCTTTTTTCTTTTTGGACTGCCATTTCATTGTTGACCTGTGGCTTTGATTTCTGCTAATCCTTCTGCTGTGTACCAAACCAAACTGCCACTTGGAACCATTCTGAATATAATGCAACCAAGTCTTTTGTACCTGAGTCTACAGCAAGTGTTGTTTAACATCATGTTCTTCACCTCGTGAAGGTCCACAGCCTGGACTGTGACAGAACATCTCTGATTATTCAGTTCTGCTTGTAAGTTCTCATTAAAAAAAATGGAGTTAAAAATCTATTATAGTGATTCTGTCATCCACAACTGTACACGCCCTCCACTGACCGACATAACCTCTTTACTGGGTAAAGTGTTGCTTCATGCATCTTTGACACATGCTGCATTTTCAGGTTGACCACGTACATTGTGCATCTGTTGTCATGCAACCAAACAGGATCTCCCTCCACAGTAATGCAACACTAATGTTATGTAGGTGGCACCACAAAGCGCACTCCAACAAGATCTAGTTGTTTTCCACCAAAATCATTTCTTAAGGCTTTGAGTACTTATAATCACCCTGTCATTGTCCTTTTTCCATCAAGCATTTCACATTTTTATCCCATCATAGCTCCGCTTAGCTTCTGCAATCAGCACAGTTCTTATTGGATTTGTTGCACTTAATTAATGAGTTGTTGGACTTACTCAACAGTTCTTTCTTGGCTTTGCAGGCATCTCTGCTACTGCACAAACTGTGCAAATGTTATTTCACAGGAGAAATATCAGGACTTGTAGACTGGCAGCCTGTGCAGGATGTGGCCCACCTCTGACACAGTGACTCCGACCCCCCCCCCCCCCCCCCACCCCCCACACACACACACACACACTCCCCCACCGACCCTAAGGTGGAATAAGTGTGTTCAGAAAATGAGTAAGGGTGATTTTTTAACTACGGGCACTATTGGCCTTGTAAATGTCATTTCCACCACACCATTGCCTTACAATATAAAGTGCTTTGGGGCTATATACATGTGCTCTGATGTCAGTCTTTATCTCCATAGAAACTACCCAAACAATCTTTCATACAAACTGTTTAAAGGGACATTACAGTGTTGTGATGGAAATTATGGCAATAGTGTGGGACAACTACATTTTGTTTAAAAAAAATCACAACAGTTCTATGACATTGAATACCCCAATTATGTTTTGATTATTTTACTGATATTTTATTCAGAGATATTTTAAAACATTAGAAAAAAATGTTTCTTTACCATTCATTTTTATCAATGAACATCAAAAGTCTGGGTGTGGGACAAGCACAAAACAGCAATATTTGCATATAATGATGCTGAAAAAAGGTGAAAAAGTCATCATAGACTACTAGAACAAATTTCTTAACACACTTTCTGTTATGTGGGCCGCTGAAGAGGAGGTACTGCTGGCCCACTACCACCAGAGGGCGCCCTGCTTGGAGTGCGGGCTCCAAGCACGAGAGGGCGCCAGACCCAGAGGAAGTGACAGCTGTCACTCATCACACCAGCTGTCACACATCTACACCACTATTTAAGCCGGACTGCAACTCCACCTCCCCGCCGAGAAATCGACTACCATTAACAAGGTAATTTCTCTGCTGACAGACACTTTGTGTGTTTAACCTGAACTTCTGTTACAGCCGTTTTCCTGGAGTGTTTCCTTATCTGAGGGATTGGCGTTTGGTGTGACAGCGACGGCTTCGCCTCACATCCCAACCCAGATAAGTGGTTAAACCAGGAGCTGTACGAGTGTGTGATTGGAGGTGGAGGTGCTCCCTCCTAACTGTGTATGGACTGTGAATTACTGAGTGTGCGGAATCACACTCATACATCTTATCTCTGCTTTCTGCCAGCAGTACCAGGGTCGACAGCCGAAGACAGAGGCCACCTGAGGACTCGGGACTTGGCGGCTCCGGTGTTCTTCAGACCGTTGGTGGTGGAAGCCGTGTGGGACGCGGCTTCTCTCTCGTCAGGGGTCTTCTATCTTCGAGCCTGCCCACACGTCACCTGGTGTTAATTGACTGTGCAAATTCTGTGATTTTAGTTGTGTATTATCACAACATTAAATTGTTACTTTTTGGCTTACTCATTGTCCGTTCATTTGCGCCCCCTGTTGTGGGTCCGTGCTACGACACCTTCACAACACTTTCATTGTAAAGATAACTATAAAAGTGTGAAATTTCCCCTTTTTTCTGTTTTTCATACAATATGATCAAAGGACATAAGTGCCCGTAGTCTAAGAATCACCCACAAATGAATGAATATCAGGATGTCTGTTAATGAATGTTTCAGCTCTGTGCTGAGCCTGACATTTCCCCATATTGCACTCTGTTCTTCATCTTGAGACGTCTTCTGTTCATTTATTTCTCTGCTTTTAAAATTCCTGTCCTTTTAATGTGTTTTAAAGCTGTATTTTAGAAACTTACCTTGATCTGTATGCTGTCAAAATTTTATTTTTCAAATGAGAAAGTGTTCTGAATTATACTCAAGTATTTTGTCCATTATCAGTATTCTGTAGTTTCTTTTTCCAAGTGGCTTTTCCTTTCCTCCCGATCAGCTGGGCAGTTTAAGATAATATGGGGAACTTGTGACTGCGAAAGCAGAAAACATGATTAAGAGTCTTGTGTTTTGCACAGATCTTATATGTTTACTGTGTTTGTGAACGATGGTCTCACAAGGTTTGTTTGTGGTTCATTGCTTGTAATGAAGCTCAAGAGCTCTAAGCCACAAAATTGACTTATCAACTGATTATTGGTAGAGGAACTCACAGGGATACCTTTCTTTAGAGAACCCTCCTTTGCAGAGCCACCTCCAGGAATTTAGCTACATATGGGGGTTTGAGAACAAGATGAATGGGTGCCAGCTGTGCCACGACAGCCATGTGGTGTGTTTCCCTGAGGTCATGTATGCAGACGTCTCACCCGTGACGACCTCGGAGGCTGGAGGAGACGTGGGGACAGAACACCTGGCTGTGGGGGACGGATGGTGAATTTTAAGTAACAGAAATAGACCACAGGCCTGTTTGGGGGGTTGCCAAGCATCCTGCACCATCAGACGCCCCCTGACCTGGGATTGAGTCTTCTCTGTGGGTGGCACAGCTGCAACTATGATTTTTATAATCGATCAATCTATTGATAATTTTTTTCATTAATCAGTTAATCAAAAATTTGATTTTGAATGAATGATTGATTAACCAATAAGCAGCTGGTCTGCTCTGTGTCACTCTGATCCTGTCAGATCTCAGAAGCTACGCAGAGCAGGATCTGGTTAGTACTTGGATGGGAGACCTCTTTGGAACACCAGCGGCTGTGTGTGTTACTCCAGGTAAAACTGGAGTTGCATCAGGAAGGGCATCTAGCGTAAAACTTGTGCTAATTCCCAATGCGGGTCGGGCTGTATCTGCTGTGGCGACCCCGACCACAAACAGGGAGCAGCCGAATGAACAACTGATTAACTAATAACTTTCAATGCTGTATTTAAATATTAGGTCCTGAAATGTATTTGTTTTACAAATTTAAAATAATCTCAACACATAACAGATATAAAGTACCAAAAAATAAGTCATCAATTTCATTAAAAAAAATTGGAAGAGATTCTTGCACAGAGCTTTTCCTCTTCTGTACACACACAAAGACACAAAAAGACACAAAAACAAAACTGTGGCATGTTATAGGGCTGCAAGTAGTGATTATTTTGTGAATAAGGCCAACACTTGTCACTGTGCTGCAGGGGGGTTAACTGCTCATGTTGAGTCAAACATTTCAGGGAACATCTGCAAACGACTGTTCTGTAGCCTTTAGGTGACTGGTGACACATCACAATAAAAAAAATTCCCTTTCCCTAAAAATTAACACTGAGTTAGTTTTGCAAGCAAATAAAACATTCTGAAAAAAACTGTTAATTGGGTAACATAAATAATAATTAAACTTAAAGCTGTGATATTTCACATTTTTTTTGCATTTTTTCATGATTTTTAATTGGCAACAGCTTGTTTTTTTCTACACATTTTGCTAAACCACACCAGTAATTCTTTGTGTTGCTACATAATTCCAAACCTGACCACCCACTAACAAGGTTGGGTAGGATTACTTTGAAACGTAATCCAAAAGTAATCAGGTTACAAGTAATTCAAATGTATGTACATACATACATGTAATCCACATGTATTCTTTCAAAGTAATCCTACCCAACCTTGCCCACTATGTACACTGGCTCTAATTGCACCTCCATCAGCAACTTACAATCAACTTCAAATTTTGCTCCTCGTTAAATAGTGCAGCAGATAAATGCATATATCACAACAATGATTCATTTTGTGATAGAAGCACCAAATTTGGCACAATGGTACTTCTTTGTCTATTTTTTGCAAAAAAAAAAAAAAAATCATTGGCTACTTCCATTTTCAAGATGGCAGCCACTTTTTCAAGATGGTACGGCGAGCTACGTATTTTCATCATATATTTGCACAATCTTGGCTTATTTCAGTGCTTTACCTGTTAAATATTGTGCTGTGAACTATTTGAAATTGAACTCCAGGCAATGTGTTCATGCTTTTTAGATGGATTGTGTATGCTTTTAATAGTGTACATGTTGTGAAAGTGTAGGAACACGGACCCACAACAGGTGGCGTAAAATGAACGGGCAATGGATAAGCCAAACAGTAACAATTTAATGTTGTGAAGTGCACAACGGAATACAGACAAATACAGTTTTGGTAGTACAGACAATTATATGCTGAGTGACGTGTGGGCAGGCTTGAGGATAGGAGACGTCCATCCAGAACCGAGCCGGATCCCACACGGCCCTCACCACCAACGGACCTGAAGAACACCGGAGCCGCCAAGTCCTGGATCCCCAGGTGGCCACCGTCTCCAGCTGTCAGACCTGGTACTGCTGGCAGAGAATAAAAACAGTATAGATGAGTGTGAGTTCGCACACTCAGTAATTCCACAGTCTGTGTTCCTTTGGGAGGGAGCACCTCCACCTCCAATCACACACTCTTGCAGCTCCTGTCTAACCACTTATCTGGTTGGGGTGTGACGCGAAGCCGTCGCTGATCACACCAAACGCCAATCCCACAGATAAGGCAACACCACAGGAAAAACGGCTGCAAAGAAGTTCAGACTATAAGGCAGTGTTAAGTTGAGCAGCGAAATTACCTCTTCTGGTAACTAATTTCTTGGCAAGGAGGTGGAATTGCAGTCCGGCCTTTATGGTGATGGTGATGAGTAGGATGAGTGACAGCTGGTGCTGATGATAAGTGACAGCTGTCACTCCCAGTGGCTCCGACGCCCTCTCGTGCTTGAAGCCCGCACTTCAAGCAGGGCGCCATCTGGTGGTGATGGGCCAGCAGTACCTCCTCTTCAGCGGCCCACACAACAGTACATGCATGCTGCAGAAGCTGTGATGGTATTTGGGGTGTAAGGGCTTAATAATAGAGGTGGTATTTTTGTTTTTAAAAAGTCAGCCATGTCCTTTGGATGAACATGAGTTATCACTGCCAACAGGTGACCAAATGTGGATGCAAGAGACTTTGCAGAGAAAAATGCAAGTGCAACAGGTTTGGGCTGAGCTGCACAGCGCCATGTAGCTGCAAATGTGCAATGTAAACTTTATGTGCTGGACTGTAACGTCATTAGTGCTAACACTGGATATAAGGTCATTAAATTTCTAATAATCTGCTATTTTTCATATACCTGTCCACCTCATTTAATGTCATGTAGTGTCAAGGAAATAAAATGACATCAACTAACTAATGTCTGTCTCCAATGTAACCATGTTTACTGTAAATCTGTGAGTTTCTGTCTGTGTACCACAGTATGAAATAGATTCACTGCCCCCAAAAAATATTACTGTGAAAAATAAAGATAGTCAAATTATATCTTAAAATGTTACATTTGTGTGTCACGTCACATTTAATGATTTAGTGCCACAATTATCAATGTGTTTTATTTGCACAAACAAGCTGTTTTTAAAATGTTTTGTGGCTCACAGCTTTTGGTAAGAAAAGGACTTCTCAGAAGAATTTATACC
Source organism: Thalassophryne amazonica (assembly GCF_902500255.1). Lineage (NCBI taxonomy): Eukaryota > Metazoa > Chordata > Actinopteri > Batrachoidiformes > Batrachoididae > Thalassophryne > Thalassophryne amazonica. The sequence goes on along the minus strand of NC_047117.1, from coordinate 92,683,359 downwards.
AAATTGTTGCTTGTATCATCAACTGAATGATTCTTACACTTATCTGCTGGACTAAAAGTGGAAATCAGACATCTGTTTGATGTTTTGAAGCACATCTGGAAAAATACAACTTGTGATAAGCTTACTCAGCGATGCAACAGAAGGTTACATTAAAAGACTTCAGAGGTCAAAGGAGGGGCAAACATTGATGCATTCAAGCGGCACATGATGGCAAAACCTGTGCGAACTGTGTTTCTGTAATCCGACATGTCAACGCTGACCCGGGAAGGCAGCACTTCAAATCAGACACACACACACAAACACACACATACATAAAAAATGAAATAGGGCTTAGAGGATAATCCAGTGCACTGCAGCGTACTACATCATCACAGGAATTAAATTCCCCCTCTGGCCAAAAAAGAAAATACACACAGCAGCGAGGGCCGGTCCCCAACACGACCACGACATCACACACTCACACAAGTGCTGGCTCCAAATCTGCTCACATTCACTGCACATCTTCTTCAGGATGAGTTTAACACGTTGCACGGTAAGGTTAGACCTTACTCATGTGAAGCACCTTGAAGCAGTATTGTTGTGATTTGGTGCTATATAAATGAATTGAACTGCACATTTTTAGACAAGTCTGTGGAAATTTAACTTTGTCACAAAATCATAAATACGCAGGTGATTTAGATTTCTGTCTCTGACACATTCAGTCAGTAATTGTACCTGCAGGCAGCTTTAGGTGAGATTACTTTGAAATGTAACCAGTTACTGAATACAAATAACAGCACAGTCTGAATACTTTTGAGTTACTTCAAAATCAATGACAAAAAACTTTTAATATATTAAACATCCATTTTCTCACTCACACATCTTCAACCGCTTATCCAGGTTCGGGTCACGGGCAACAGCTCCAGCAGGGGACCCCAGACTTCCCTTTCCCAGGCCACATTAACCACCTCTGACTGGTGGATCCCGAGGCGTTCCCAGGCCGGTGTGGAGATATAATCTCTCCACCTAGTCCTGGGTCTTCCCCGGGGTCTCCTCGCAGATGGACGTGTCTGGAACACCTCCCTAAGGAGGCACCCAGTGGGCATCCTACCAGATGCCCGAACCACCTCAGCTGGCTCCTTTCAACACGAAGGAGCAGCAGCTGTACTCCGAGCTCCCCACGGATGACCGAGCTTCTCACCCTATCTCTAAGGGAGACACCAGCCACCCTCCTGAAGAAGCCCATTTGGGCCACTTGTACCCGCGATCTAGTTATTTTGGTCATGACCTTAGGGGGAGGTGATGGGTGAGTTGAAGAACTGTTGGACAGTGGGCTCCTCCAGATGATCCCAGTTCACCCACAATATCCGTTTGGACTTACCAGGTCTGTCCAAAGTCCCCCCACCCTCTGATCCACCTCATCAGCAGATGGCGCTCTGATACTATGTACACTTATGTGCATCCTTATGTTTGAACATGGTGTTTGTTATGAACAGTCCATGAGTAGCACAGAAGTCCAATAACAAATGACCGCTCAGGTTTAGATCAGGGAGGCTGTTCCTCCCAATCACGCCACTCCAGGTGTCCATCCATCCATTTTCAATTTCAATTCATTTTCAATTTAGTTTCATTTATATAGCGCCAAATCACAACAGAGTTGCCTCAAGGCACTTCACACAGGTAAGGTCTAACCTTACCAACCCCCAGAGCAACAGTGGTAAGGAAAAACTTCCTCTGAGGAAGAAACCTCAAGCAGACCAGACTCAAAGGGGTGACCCTCTGCTTGGGCCATGATACAAACATAAATTACAAACAATTCACAGTAATAATTCACAAAATTAATATGCAGGAAATGCTGTTGGTGCACAGGACAGGAGGATCGCCAGCACAAACACAACTCCCATCTCTGGATGGAGCTGCACCTTAAACAGAGAAAAAACAGAATCAGGCATCAGAAAGACAAGAAATACTGCAGAATTTGTCAGCATTAAACAACAAGAAAAAAACAAGAAATACTAAGGTGATCGCGGGCCACTAGCTCTAAGCTTCACTAAAAGACACAGTATTAGGTCCATCCATCCATCCATCCATCCATACCTGGAATTAACGGGTTTAGAAAATGGATGTACCTGAATGGAGGCCTGTATAGGGTTCCAGTGGGGGAGTCCATTCTGCTGGGGGACTTCAATGCACATGTGGGCAATGACAGAGATGGATGGATGGATGGATGGATGGATGGATGGATGGATGGATGGATGGATGGATGGATGGATGGATGGATGGATGGATGGATGGATGGATGGATGGATGGATGGATGGGGAGGTGGGGACGTGGGGAGTCCTCAGGTGTCCTCAGGTGTCACTCTGAACTACCTTGACCCCACCCAGGATGTTAAATGGTAAATGGACTGCATTTATATAGTGCTTTTCCATCTGCATTAGATTCTCAAAGCTCTTTACAATAATGCCTCAGATTCACCCCGATGTCGGGGTGCTGTCATACAAGGCGCTCACTACACACTGGGAGCAACTGGGATTAAAGACCTTGCCCAAGGGTCCTTAGTGATTTTCCAGTAAGGCTGGGATTTGAACCAAAGATCTTCTGGTCTCAAGCCCAACACCTTAACCACTAGACCATCACCTCCCCAACACACATTTACCCATTTTCAGCTTTTTGTGGACTGAACTCAAAAGGTGCATCGCTGAAGGATCTCAGCCAATGTCTTCATCCCATTTGTTGATCTAACTGGAGATATTATGTTGTGACACACGAGGTCAGTGACCTCATCACGTCACCAGAGGCACAGAAGCTCCTCAGGGGCATGTTCTTCTCAGTAGCAGTACGCAGTGTGTCATGACTCCAACCTGTAGGCTTAATGATGTCTGTATGGACCTGGTTAAAGGCCGTTTGGTCTGTGTGTGTCAGTCCAGGCTAAGTTCACAACAGTTATGTCACAGCTGACAACATACCAGCACTGTGCACACTCAAAACATTTTCAAATTAAGGATTTGTGAAGCATTAATGTGACTCAGCCTGTAACAGCCATCATATGGAGCTCAGGTTACATCAAGACTCAAATCTCCTAAAGAGCTTTAGCGAGCACGACTGGCTTGGATAAAAATAGAAACAGAATGATGATGATCCACGTCAAAGTCCTGTTTGGGTCCTAATCTCATGTCATTTGATTTTGAAACAACATTTATTCTCCATTTCTCATCATGTTTCCCACTTCAAAGTGGGGATGATGATTCTGATGGACTTCCTCCACACAGTCCAGTCCTGAACCTTCTTTTCCTTCAGGTCTTCCTTCACTCTGTCCAACCACCTTCACTTCTGCCTTCCTGTCTTTTTTCACCCTCTTCTCTCCAATTCCAATCGCATCCACACCGTTTCAACCTGCTTTCCTAGACTTGCTTAGATGTTTCTTCTCCTTTTGTTGTTCCTTTGATTCTGTCCAGCTTTGCAGCTCCACACATCCATCTGAGCTTTCTCATTTCTTCTCTTGCACTCCCTTCACTGCCCATGTCTCACCCACAAACATCATTGCTAATCTTATAAAGCTGAACTTTGACAAATCAAGTCAAGTCTGCCAGCACGCACCGATGCTACACTTGGCCGCATCCATGACACCACACAACTGCCTTGGGTGCTGGATAGCAAGGTCCATCTCTATATCTCTAAAATAACCATCTATCTGCCAGGTGAAGCGTGGGAGTGTCCTTGGCCTTCTCCACCTACTGGTATCCTCAGACACCTTTAACGCTTTAACCCTAAAAGCACTGCCTTAATTCTTGGGTCAAACACAAATTCACTCTTTTTAATAGCTTTTCAATTGTAAAAACCACATAATTGTAGTGAAGATCAGCAGTTTATATTCTTGCTGTGTAATTAACTATTTCAAAGAGAATCTCTGACCCCAACAATCTGCCGGCCTACAGGGACTACAGCAGGTTTTCTCCCTTAACTTTTATGAGATGTGTTTGGGATACTTCCCGTTAATGTTGCGTTTGCTCCGTTGTGTATAAACTTGATGTTTTCTGTGTGATTTCAGCTCCATTTTGCAAAGTCAGGCAAATTTTTCACTTTGAAGAATTTGTCCTTTAGCTTCACTCACATTTTCCCTGGACTCCTGAACGTGTCATCAGACTCTGTGGGATCATTAAACAACAGCCAAGTTGGCATTTGTATATTCCTCCTTGTCTCTGACACCCTCCACTCCTACTGAGAACTTTGTGTATGCGCATGCGTACATATGTGCACTACACTCTAAAATGAAATCTGAGCACGAGTCTTCTGTGCCATATGACTCCAGTGCCATCACAGAACATGCAAAATAATTATGAAAGCACTCACACAGTCTCACACAACAAACAACCCACATTTCTCTCAACCACACACAAACTTACAAGTTGTAAATTTTACAAAACAAACAAAAGTATCTTGACTGACATGCATTCAAAATATCAGAGAAAAAAATGATCCATAATCCCACCTGTCAGATCATTCTTATATATACAGACACCATTCAACCACCAGCAGCGTCTTGTTTACCAACCGACTCATGGTCAGAGTTCTTTTCTCCCTGTCGTCCCATGTGAGATATGAGGCCAGCCACAGATTCATGGTAGAGAGGCATAGACAAGGTTTTTAATGCAATAAAATGGATCAATTCTAGGCTCGAGTCTCCTATACATACTTTCTGGTAAACTGCACCAATTAGACAAGATACATCCTCTCAGTCGGCCCAGCTGTAAATGGGTATCAGTCCTGGCTGGGGAAGTAAGCTGTGTTGAACTGTCATCCCATCCAGGGGGATTGTAGACTCTCATCAGCTTCAAGCTACAAACTCCAGAGATAAGCACCAGCATGACTGGGACTCAGGGCCTATGTAGGACTTACTTCAGTTTAACCTGAAGGTTGACGCCACATGCACATTGGATTGTTTCACTTCAGCTCCACTGTGGTTGTGCACAGAGGCAACGTTAAACAATTATGTCACAGTCCAATTACTTACAGATCTGACTGTATCTCCTTGTCTGTCTGTCAGCAAAATAACTAAAAAAAATTGCTGAATGGATTCCAATTTACCTTATCGATTGACTGTCCTTTGGCCAAACAAGAAGTACTTTTTTATGATCTTGACCTGCTTCAAAATATTTTCATTTCACTCTTTTTTGTCAAATATATTTTTCTTTGGCCTTGTGGCATCACTAACTTTTTATCAATGGGAGTTTTTCCTTTTTATCTCTTCTTTCATTTTTGCCTTATGACATCACAAAGGCATACACACATACAGAAATCAATAGTCCCTAGCCAAATTGTGGAATCAGAACTTTCCCACCATTTCCGTGGTGCGTGCGTGCGTGTGTGTGTGTGTGTGTGTGTGTGTGTGTGTGTGTGTAAATGAACATTAAGTCCAGACAGGCTGGATTGGGGGAAAGTTCAGAATTCTGACTGTGCAGGAGATAATAATCCACAGTTTGCTGAACAAACAGGATTAGATCATCTCAGTCTGAATGAAGGTTCTCTAAACTTAATTAGAAGCACCAAAAGAAGATACTCGTGCTTACCGTTCATGCCATTGTAGATGCTGCGATGATGTGGCGACAGCTCGTCTCCTGCTGGCCTCCTCTGCCCCTCTCTCACAGGACTGCCAAATTTCACATGGTCAGCACTCATGCCATACTGGTGCCTATGGGTTTCTGGGCTGCCCCCCTGGAACACGCAGCCCTTGTCGTGGTGTTCAGTGGTCCCTAAATGTGTTTGGCGAAGTTCGGGGCTGCCACAGCCCATGCTGCTAATGCTACTCCTGTGATGCCTCTGATGGAGCTCTCCACTGCCTCCCTGACTCAGGAAGTGCTGCTGCTTCTGGCCAAGGATCAGGTCAGAGCTGTGATGTTTAGGGTGCTGTTCTGGACTACATCGGCCTACGTTCCTCCCATACTTTTCAGGGCTCAGGCCCCGCATGACGTGACTGTGATCGGGCACAGATATGGAGCCACAGCGGGGGCGGCAGAGCTGAGGCAGAGTATATGGGTACTCAAGGCTGGTACTACGGTGGCGTCCAGCCGGGTGCTCAGGGCTGGATACTTCCCTATCACCTCCGATTCCACTGATGCTGCTACACCTGGGTTTACGGATCAGCTCAGGACTTCCTTTGTTTCCAACACCAGTAACTCCACCCACTCCAGCAGACAGATGAGGTTGCTTAAGGTGAGGGTGATCAGAGCTGTCAGCGCTCCCGACGCTGGAGGTACTGCTCCCATCACCTACATCTCTCATGAGGAGTCCCTGCCCAGGCACCAGCAGCAAACTGTTTTGGCTGTCTATGGAACTGCGGCACCCTCCAGTCCCGACTCCTCCACCACTCCCACTGCTTCCGCCTACCACTCCCTTATCCTCATCCAGTAGCAAGCAGAGCTCCTTCAACTCCATGTTTTCTTGGATAACCTCGTCCTGCCGGACCTCCAGCTCCTTGAGTTTCTGGAGATAGAGCATCACCTCTTTCTGCATGATGCTGGCACTGTAACGGCCCAGACGCTGCCACTCCCTGGACACACGCTTTCCTTTCTGGCGGTCATCATCCAGGAAGCAGCACAGGTCCCGCAGCTCGCGGTTGTCCTCCTGGAGCTTCTGGTTGATGTCCTGAAAGGGAAACAGTAAAGTGAGATATGAGATTTATGCACAGCAGCAAATGAACTTAAGACAGTGCTGATCACTGCAGGAGAACACAAAGGATGCAAAACTGATTCTCATTTTACTCAGACGTAAATCACTTTAACTGTTGCCTACTTTCAGTCCATTTTACTGCTGTTTTTAATCACTTAAATGCTGAATACAATCATAATAAAATGAATTCCTAATCCTCTCTCTACCTCATAAAAGCTCTGCCTGCACTGCCTATAAATCAAACACACACACTCACAGACACACACACTGTGGCCTTTACATACACAAATCAAAATAAAATCATGGCTTGCATAAGAGGAAATCTACTATCAAGTTTACCAAAAGGCATCAATGACTGACCTGAGCCTTGAGTTCACATCCTCATGCAGTTTTCAGTGTGTGAGACAGATTTGCCATGGTGGGTCTTATTTACTAAGATCCCACACCACTGAATTGGAAACTTTCAGAACGTTTCCACACTGGGTTGGTGAATGTTTTGTGGGTGATTTACTAAAAACACTTAAATGACAGTGAATGGCAACATGACATAGACAACAGTATGTAAATGAGAATTTTGCATGCGTTAATGACTGTAAGTGCAAAATGAAATTCAATCAGCCACTCACAGCTGTGCGCACAAAAAGACAAACACAAACATTTTCACTTAAAATGTAATTTATTGAACATTTACCAAATCAAAAGTGACTGTGCCTTGAAAATGGTTTGTCATGGGTAGTACGCAGTGTTTAGCATAAGTCCAAATTCAACGCCACTCGCATTGTATTTGGACAACCTTCAAATGCTCATTCTCACAAAGGGGGGTCATTTCACTCTGGTGTTAATATTCTCTTCACTGTCGCATGATCATAGAGGATATGATATAGAATAAGCATCATTTCTGAATGTTTGATGTGTCGGTGGTTGTCCACAGAGCTGTCCAGGGTCCTGACGGTAGTCTGCGGAACTGAATGCTATTAGTTCTCATGCGTTGTTGCACATGTTTTAGAGTTGATTTTAAACTGTTAATGTTTGTTTTTAAAGCTGTAAATGGCATTGCACCTTTTTATTTATGTGACCTGTTAAAAACACACAACCCTGTCAGAGCACCTCGGTCTGCTGACCAAAACTTTCTGGAGGTTCCCAGGTCCAGGTTCAAACAATGGGGTGACCGTTCTTTTGCAGTAGCAGGTCCTAAGTTGTGGAATGCATTACCTCCTGAACTGAGGTCCATTAATAGTTTGCCTCTGTTTAAAGCTAAGTTAAAAACGTACTTGTTCAGGGCAGCTTTTTGCACATAATTGCTTTGACTTTTCTTTTTTTTTGTCTATTTTTATTCTATTTGTATGCTCTTATTATGCTTTTATGTGTGTTTTTCGTACTGTTCTTTTTATTTTATCTTTAGTTGGTGCTATTGGAAAGCACTTTGGTTCAGTGAAAACTGTTGTAAAGTGCTATAGAAATAAAACTTGATTGATTGATTGATGTGTGCTGCACTGGACAGATTCACATAAGACTTTCTGCTTATATTTATATACAGTTGTGCTCAAACGTTTACATACCCTGGCAGAATTGTTGTTTTTTTTTTTTGGTAATTTGTCAGAGAATATGAATGATTAGTGGTTGTGTGAAGTCATTTATTGTCAAACAACTGTGTTTACTCTTTTTAAACAATAATGACAACAGAAACTAACCAAATGACCCGATCAAAAGTTTACATACCCTGGTGATTTTGGCCTGGTAACATGCATATAAGTTCACACAAACGGTCTTCAAATGGCTACTAAAGGGGAAACCATCGTTACCTGTGATCTGTGTGTGTGTGTGTGTGTGTGTGTGTGTGTGTGTGTGTGTGTGTGTGTGTGTGTGTGGTGTGTGTGTGTGTGTGTGTGTGTGTGTGTGTGTGTGTGTGTGTGTGTGTGTGTGTGTGTATAAAAGGTCAGTGAGTTTCGGGGCTCCTGACAGACCCTTGCATCTTTCATCCAGTGCTGCACTGACGTTTCTAGTTTCTAAGTCATAGGGAAAGCAAAAGAATTGTCAAAGAAAAGGTAACTGAACTGTATAGTGCAGGAAAGAGATATAAAAAGATATCCAAGGAACTGAGAATGCCAATCAGAAGTGTTAAAATTCTAATTAAGAAGTGGATAATGAGCACTTTAAGCATCTGATGCAGATGGTAAGTGTTATATAAATGCAGTCCATTTACCATTTGTTTGACAATAAATGGCTTCACACAACCATGAACTATGAGTGAAAAAAGTGTTTAAGTTATCATTCATATTCTCTGACAAATTAAAACTTCTGCCAGGTTATGTAAACTTTTGACCACAACTGTAACATATACAGACATGATAAATGTCCCATTTAATTTTATTTAGGCAGTAGGATGAATGTGGATCTTTCATCTAATTAAAAATGGGCTGCTATAAATCAATGTTTAATTGTGGTTGTTTTCTGTGTTAAACATTTTATAATTATATGAGCGAAGCATTGTGCAGCAGCGCAAAGCTCACTCATGGTACAGGGCGTCCTAAACAGGAAGTGACAAAATTCAAATCCACAGTAAAACAGGAAATGTTCAAATGTCAAACACTTCCTGGATTGACAGATGAGATCCCATGGAATCTCACGGGAACTCAGTCGCAAGCTCACACTCAAACAGGAAGTGCCAAATTCTCAGTCAGAGTGAAACAGGAAATATCATTGCTGAACACTTCCTGGCATGGGTGGAGCTAGAGCGGAAGCCAAGGTTTCACTGGACTCCCCTGAAATATGATTGGACACAGATGATTGACATGTCACGGCCCCACACGTCTGGTTGAAAGAGCTGCATTTTCAAATCAGTGAGTCACATTGACTGCTAGGTTCCTCCTGTCCAGTAGTTGGTGCTGTGTACCACAAAAAGTTCTAATCCACCTTAGTAGAAGAAGAAAAATGTTTGTTTCAGATTTGAACTGAACATGCCGTTTGAACTATGGAACTTCTAATCACACCAAACTTATGTTGGTGAGTAAACAACCGTATTTGATGTCAGAAATGAGGTCCAGGTTGTTAAAAGCAGCATTTCTCCTTTAATTCGGGTTGCCTTATATACACATGTTTAAGCTAACAGACAGCAGCTGGTTCATGCTCTGTTGGCTTATTAGTGCAGCAGATAACTGAAACAATCCTTCAAATGGTGATACAAGTGTCAAATTCAGCACAAATACAGCTGGAGCAAAATTAATGGAGCAACTTTAACTTGACCCCTGTACAAACTGAAACTAACCTTGGTATTTCACACATTTCAATTTGTTTATTACATTTCAAATACATTTTTTCTAAAATTATCTTCCTTAACTCAAACTGAAAGCAAATCTCTACAACTTGATATAAATTAATTAAAAATATAAAATCCAGCTTCCTGATGAAGTGGTGTAGTGGAGGATTTTCTTAAAAAGAAGACCTGAAAGTTAGATATGATGTTCTGGTGAAAGAAACTTTTGTATTTCTTCATAATTGATATACGAGGTCTGTTAGAAAAGTATCCGACCTTTTTATTTTTTTGCAAAAACCATATGGATTTGAATCACGTGTGATTGCATCAGCCAAGCTTGAACCTTCGTGCACGAGTTTTTTCAGGCCTGTCGGTTGCGTCATTCGCCTGTGAGCAGGCTTTGTGTGAGCAGTGGTCCACCCCTCTCGTCTGATTTTTATTGCGAATAAATGTCTGAAGGATTTGGAGCTTTGCTGCATCAAATTTTTCCAGAAACTGTGAGAGACCTCCAGGTGGACACCATTCGGAAAAGTCAGATGGCTTTCAAGGACGATTTTATGGGGATTACACAGATTAAGGAGTGCTCCAGCCGGTTTAAAGACCGCCCACAGCGTCTGAGAGCGCGGCGCACTCCGAGCGGTGATCGACAGGCTGACACCCCGCTGAAACAACCAGATCATTTCCAACGTGAAGGCTTTGTTGATCCGGGACGTCGTCTGACTTCCACAAAAATGGCAGAAGACGTGGACATCAAGACTTTTTCGGCACATTCCACTGTTACAGGAGTTGTTTCATGGAAAGAGAAGCGGAGGGATGCGCCACGGAGCCGCAAATGGCGCAGACAAAAGCACCTCCGTGTTGGTCTCACAGGACAGCTTTCAGATGGCTTTCAGACGGCTTTCGGTGGCTTTTCAGTCGTGTGACTATCCGAGAAATTGTGCATGAGCTGGACGTGCCAGAACATGTCCTGTGAGGCTTCATCATGGCATTGCTTTGCGCCATGCGGCTCCACCGCGACGCGCAGAATTCCTCCGCTCCTCTTTCCATGACAAAAACTCCTGTAACAGTGGAATGTGCCGTTCATTTCCACACTGGATGCTGTGTTGATCCGGGACGTCGTCTGGCTTCCACAGGAATTGCGGAAGACGTGGACATCTGCACTTTTTCGGCACATTGAGACAGACATGCGGAGGAATTCCCTGTGTCACGGTGGAGGACCTAAATGACATGGTGAGATGCTAACAAGCTTCACTCATTCATGTCCACAACATATGCATATTAGAGTGAAAATAAAGGAATGCATACCCAAACAGCTCACTGGGAAGGACCTTGAATCAGATTTATGTATGTCTGCATTGGTAAGCTGGCACCAAGGTTCTCAGCGTGCAAACCTCACCTATTTGAATGTTCAGTACGCACAGTTTTGTGCACTCAGGTGGACATACCCAAACTGCAAAACAGTTCAAACGGGCAATACGCACTAGTTTGCATACTTGAACCACACAATTGTTTTTTTTTCCAACGGCCCCTAATAGGAGCAGCTGAATGAAGAGGAAGCTGTTCGTTTGTTTGTTTTGTTTTTTGTAGGAGCCATGGTGCCTGCACACAGTATTACACTTATAAGCCTTCAGTAAATCAGGCCCACTATGTCATAGTTTTACATTTCTTAATACCTGAGCTCAGAATGATTTGTAACACTTGAACTCAACTCTCGACCTGTGATCTGCTGACGTGTCAATGAAATAAATAGGAAGTAATGTAAATGGATAGGAAACAGCTGAGCAGACAAATGTCCAGTTGCTTGTTATTCATTAAACATAAAAAAACCAAACACAAAAAGAGTTTTAATTCCTGACTAAGCTCTCAGAGATTTTTCATTTTGCATCTGAAGCTAAATGCCTGTAAAAAGTGATAATAGTGGAGGTGAGTGATGTAACATTCATTCATTTTCTATACCCGTTTACTCCAGTCAGCCTGCAGTCATAGAGCGTGGGGCGGAGGACACTCTGGACAGGACGCCAGCAGGGCAGTCATGTAACAGTTTATTTCTATTTTAGAATTTTACTTAATTTAGGCCGTTTCTTGGAAAAAGTGTCACTTTGAGAAGATAGATCGTATGTATTTTTTGATAAAGAATTTTTCTTAATTTTAATTTGGTGTCATAAAAACCACATAAAGCACTTGTGTGTGTTTTTATAGCCACTGTAATGTGGAATATGATGCATTCAGCAGACGTAAGAGCGGGTCAGGCTGAAATCACGATCTTGGTTCCAGGAAACGTGACCTAAAGATCTTCACCTCCTCAAGAACGCCTCATCATAGTTTCAGCCTCCTTCAGCTGCCCTCTCGGCTTTTTACCCTCCAGCTCTTTACTGTGTAATTAGGCAGTTTGGATGAGCAGAGACGTGACAGCATCTCCAAGAATGACAAATGATCCTCATGTGCTTCATCTGAGGCCATCTCAACTTTAACTGCATAAATAAATTTCTATTATTTGTGGTGCAGCTCATAAATGTTTCTCAAAGGGAACCTCTCTGCTTTGACTTCCAATCCAAACATTATTTTACTGTAAAGACATCTGCACACTTTGTTCATGTAACCCATTAATGACTGAAGTCTTGGATTCCTGCACAATTTAGATTTAAATTCAAACTTCTTTATGACCCAGAGCTTGTTTAATTTTAGGTTGAATGCAGCCCAAATTAATATAAAGACACACTGAATGTGATCTTCTTTTGAGTGTCCCCTTTAGGGGTGCCACAGTAGATCATCCATCTCACCCTGTCCTTGCAACTTCCTCTGTCACCTCAACCACCTACATGTCCTCCATCAGCACGTCCATAAACCTCCTCGTTGGCCTCCCTCTTCTCCTCCTGCCTGCTGCCTCCATCTTCAGCATCCTTCTCACTACTTGTCCAACCATCTCAGTCATGTCTCTCTGACTTTGTCTCCAAACCCTCCCATCTGTGCTGTCCCTCTGATAACCCTGTCCATCCTCATCACTCGCAAAGAAAATTGCAACATCTTCAGCTCCACCTCCTTTGGATAGTGCCCATGCCTCACTGTTAGCCCTAAATTGCCCCATGTCCCAACTTTGTGTGTGTGTGTGTGTGTGTGTGTGTGTGTGTGTGTGTGTGTGTGTGTGTGTGTGTGTGTGTGTGTGTGTGGTGTGTGTGTGTGTGTGTGTGTGTGTGTGTGTGTGTGTGTGTGTGTGTGTGTGTGTGTAATGGATGAATATTAATTAACAAATGAAATGAGGTTGACCACACAAAACATATCTTTGGTTCATAGCTTTGGCTCCTTAGTAAACAGCTTGGGACTCTGGCAAGGATTGTTGCATTCCTCCCCTCTCCTCTCCTCCTTTCTTTGTCTCTCCACTCCCCTCACCCTGGCTTCCTCCCTGACACCTTGAAGGCAGCGCGGTTTTTACTGCTGCAGTCTTCAACTCTCCAAGATGAGCAGCGCAGGCCCCTCCTGCTGCAGCCTTCACCGACTTTGCCTCAATTCGGATGACGGACTGCTTCAAGTTTAGTGCACATAAACAAGGTCAAATGTACGAGGTCTGTCAATAAAGCAACAGTCCTTTTTATTTTTTTCAAAAACTATATGGATTTCATTCATATGTTTTTACGTCAGACATGCTTGAACCCTCGTGCGCATGCGTGAGTTTTTCCACGCCTGTCGGTGACGTCATTCGCCTGTGAGCACTCCTTGTGGGAGGAGTCGTCCAGCCCCTCGTCGGAATTCCTTTGTCTGAGAAGTTGCTGAGAGACTGGCGCTTTGTTTGATCAAAATTTTTTCTAAACCTGTGAGACACATCGAAGTGGACACGGTTCAAAAAATTAAGCTGGTTTTCAGTGAAAATTTTAACGGCTGATGAGAGATTTTGAGGTGATTCTGTCGCTTTAAGGACTTCCCACGGTGCGAGACGTCACTCAGCGCTCTCTGCCGCCGTCGTCAGCCTGTTCAAGCTGAAAACCTCCACATTTCAGGCTCTATTGATCCAGGATGTCGTGAGAGAACAGAGAAGTTTCAGAAGAAGTCGGTTTCAGCATTTTATCTGGATATTCCACTGTTAAAGGAGATTTTTTTAATGAAAGACGTGTGGACGAGTCCGTGCGTCGGGAAGCAGCCGACGCGGCGCGGCGGCACAGGAAAAACACCTCCGTGTTGATAACCATTTGTAAAATCCAGGCGGCTTTTGATGGCTTTCAGTGGAGTGAGTATATGAGAAATTGTTTAACAGCAGGACATGTTCCAACTTGTCCTTAAGGCTTTCAACAGAGGTGTTTTTCCTGTGGCGGAGCGTCGCGTCGGCTGCGTCCCGACGCACGGACCCGTCCGCACGTCTTTCATTAAAAAAATCTCCTTTAACAGTGGAATATCCGGATAAAATGCTGAAACCGACTTCTTCTGAAACTTCTCTGTTCTCTCACGACGTCCTGGATCAATAGAGCCTGAAACGTGGAGGTTTTCAGCTTGAACAGGCTGACGACGGCGGCTGAGAGCGCTGAGCGACGTCTCGCACCGTGGGAAGTCCTTAAAGCGACAGAATCACCTCAAAATCTCTCATCAGCCGTTAAAATTTTCACTGAAAACCAGCTTAATTTTTCGAACCGTGTCCACTTCGATGTGTCTCACAGGTTTAGAAAAAATTTTGATTAAACAACGCGCCAGTCTCTCGCCAACTTCTCAGACAAAGGAATTCTGACGAGGGGCTGGACGACTCCTCCCACAAGGAGTGCTCACAGGCGAATGACGTCACCGACAGGCGTGGAAAAACTCACGCGTGCGCACGAGGGTTCAAGCATGTCTGACGTAAAAACATATGAATGAAATCCATATAGTTTTTGAAAAAAATAAAAAGGACCGTTACTTTATTGACAGCCCTCGTATATGTGTTGTCTTTAATTCTGATGTGTGCCATTATTATGGTAAACTAGTAATAATTGTGGATTAATTGCTGTATTTTGTCTGAGGTAATTGGAGTGTAAACGTAATTTCAAAAACTGATGACAACATAAACACGCACTGAAACTGATGACAACATAAAGACGCTCTGAAACTGATGACAACATAAAGACACACTGAAACTGATGACAACATAAAGACACACTGAACCTGATGACAACATAAAGACACACTGAAACTGATGACAACATAAAGACACACTGAAACTGATGACAACATAAACACACACTGAACCTGATGACAACATAAAGACACACTGAAACTGATGACAACATAAAGACACACTGAAACTGGTGACAACATAAAGGCCCTCTGAAACTGGTGACAACATAAAGACGCACTGAAACTGATGACAACATAAAGACGCACTGAAACTGATGACAACATAAACACACACTGAAACTAATGACAACATAAAGACGCACTGAAACTGATGACAACATAAAGACGCACTGAAACTGATGACAACATAAACACACACTGAAACTGATGACAACATAAAGACACACTGAAACTAATGACAACATAAAGATGCACTGAAACTGATGACAACATAAAGATGCACTGAAACTGATGACAACATAAACACGCACTGAAACTGGTGACAACATAAAGACCCTCTGAAACTGATGACAACATAAAGATGCACTGAAACTGATGACAACATAAAGACGCACTGAAACTGATGACAACATAAAGACACACTGAAACTGATGACAACATAAACACACACTGAACCTGATGACAACATAAAGACACACTGAAACTGATGACAACATAAACACACACTGAAACTGATGACAACATAAAGACACACTGAAACTGATGACAACATAAACACACACTGAAACTGATGACAACATAAACACACACTGAAATTGATGACAACATAAACACACACTGAAACTGATGACAACATAAAGACACACTGAAACTGATGACAACATAAAGACACACTGAAATTGATGACAACATAAAGACACACTGAAACTGATGACAACATAAACACACACTGAAATTGATGACAACATAAACACACACTGAAACTGATGACAACATAAACACACACTGAAATTGATGACAACATAAACACACACTGAAACTGATGACAACATAAAGACACACTGAAACTGATGACAACATAAACATACACTGAAACTGATGACAACATAAACACACACTACCTGATGACAACATAAACATACACTGAAGCTGATGACAACATAAACACACACTGAACCTGATGACAACATAAACACACACTGAACCTGATGACAACATAAACACACACTGAAACTGATGACAACATAAAGACACACTGAACCTGATGACAACATAAACACACACTGAAACTGATGACAACATAAACACACACTACCTGATGACAACATAAACATACACTGAAGCTGATGACAACATAAACACACACTGAAACTGATGACAACATAAACATACACTGAAGCTGATGACAACATAAACACACACTACCTGATGACAACATAAACACACAATGAAACTGATGACAACATAAACACACACTACCTGATGACAACATAAACACACACTGAAACTGATGACAACATAAACATACACTGAAACTGATGACAACATAAACACACACTACCTGATGACAACATAAACATACACTGAAGCTGATGACAACATAAACACACACTGAACCTGATGACAACATAAACACA
This sequence comes from Thalassophryne amazonica, assembly GCF_902500255.1. Taxonomy (NCBI): domain Eukaryota; kingdom Metazoa; phylum Chordata; class Actinopteri; order Batrachoidiformes; family Batrachoididae; genus Thalassophryne; species Thalassophryne amazonica. The sequence continues at coordinate 92,666,786 of NC_047117.1, read as the reverse complement.
CACTGAAGCTGATGACAATATAAACATTCACTGAAGCTGATGACAACATAAACATACACTGAACCTGATGACAACATAAACACACTGAAGCTGATGACAACATAAACATACACTGAAGCTGATGACAACATAAACATACACTGAAGCTGATGACAACATAAACACACACTGAACCTGATGACAACATAAACACACACTACCTGATGACAACATAAACACACACTGAAACTGATGACAACATAAACATACACTGAAACTGATGACAACATAAACACACACTACCTGATGACAACATAAACATACACTGAAGCTGATGACAACATAAACATTCACTGAAGCTGATGACAACATAAACATACACTGAACCTGATGACAACATAAACACACTGAAGCTAATGACAACATAAACATACACTGAAGCTGATGACAACATAAACATACACTGAACCTGATGACAACATAAACACACACTGAAGCTGATGACAACATAAACATACACTGAAGCTGATGACAACATAAACACACTGAAGCTAATGACAACATAAACATACACTGAAGCTGATGACAACATAAACATACACTGAAGCTGATGACAACATAAACACACACTGAAGCTGATGACAACATAAACACACTGAAGCTGATGACAACATAAACACACTGAAGCTAATGACAACATAAACATACACTGAAGCTGATGACAACATAAACATACACTGAAGCTGATGACAACATAAACACACACTGAAGCTGATGACAACATAAACATACACTGAAGCTGATGACAACATAAACACACTGAAGCTAATGACAACATAAACATACACTGAAGCTGATGACAACATAAACATACACTGAAGCTGATGACAACATAAACACACTGAAGCTAATGACAACATAAACATACACTGAAGCTGATGACAACATAAACACACTGAAGCTAATGACAACATAAACATACACTGAAGCTGATGACAACATAAACATACACTGAACCTGATGACAACATAAACACACACTGAAGCTGATGACAACATAAACACACACTGAACCTGATGACAACATAAACACACACTGAAGCTGATGACAACATAAACATACACTGAAGCTGATGACAACATAAACACACTGAAGCTAATGACAACATAAACATACACTGAAGCTGATGACAACATAAACACACTGAAGCTAATGACAACATAAACATACACTGAAGCTGATGACAACATAAACACACTGAAGCTAATGACAACATAAACACACACTGAAGCTGATGACAACATAAACACACTGAAGCTAATGACAACATAAACATACACTGAAGCTGATGACAACATAAACATACACTGAACCTGATGACAACATAAACATACACTGAACCTGATGACAACATAAACACACACTGAAGCTGATGACAACATAAACATACACTAAAGCTGATGACAACATAAACATACACTGAACCTGATGACAACATAAACACACACTGAAGCTGATGACAACATAAACATACACTGAACCTGATGACAACATAAACACACACTGAACCTGATGACAACATAAACACACACTGAAGCTGATGACAACATAAACATACACTGAACCTGATGACAACATAAACACACACTGAAGCTGATGACAACATAAACATACACTGAAGCTGATGACAACATAAACACACACTGAAGCTGATGACAACATAAACATACACTGAAGCTGATGACAACATAAACACACACTGAAGCTGATGACAACATAAACATACACTGAACCTGATGACAACATAAACACACACTGAAGCTGATGACAACATAAACATACACTGAAGCTGATGACAACATAAACACACACTGAAGCTGATGACAACATAAACATACACTGAACCTGATGACAACATAAACATACACTGAAGCTGATGACAACATAAACATACACTGAACCTGATGACAACATAAACACACACTGAAGCTGATGACAACATAAACATACACTGAAGCTGATGACAACATAAACACACACTGAAGCTGATGACAACATAAACATACACTGAACCTGATGACAACATAAACATACACTGAAGCTGATGACAACATAAACACACACTGAAGCTGATGACAACATAAACATACACTGAACCTGATGACAACATAAACACACACTGAAGCTGATGACAACATAAACATACACTGAAGCTGATGACAACATAAACACACACTGAAGCTGATGACAACATAAACACACTGAAGCTGATGACAACATAAACACACTGAAGCTAATGACAACATAAACACACTGAAGCTGATGACAACATAAACATACACTGAAGCTGATGACAACATAAACACACTGAAGCTGATGACAACATAAACATACACTGAAGCTGATGACAACATAAACACACTGAAGCTAATGACAACATAAACACACACTGAAGCTGATGACAACATAAACACACTGAAGCTGATGACAACATAAACATACACTGAAGCTGATGACAACATAAACACACTGAAGCTGATGACAACATAAACATACACTGAAGCTGATGACAACATAAACATACACTGAAGCTGATGACAACATAAACACACACTGAAGCTGATGACAACATAAACACACTGAAGCTGATGACAACATAAACACACTGAAGCTGATGACAACATAAACATACACTGAACCTGATGACAACATAAACACACACTGAAGCTGATGACAACATAAACATACACTGAAGCTGATGACAACATAAAGACGTTTTTACACACTGTGACTGCAGCGCGTCCTCGTGCCGTGCGCGCTCTCTTTGACTGTATGATCTCATCGTTCAGCAGCGCGCGCGCGCACCCTCACCTTCAGCCCCCTGATCTCGTTCAGGTGCAGCTGGAGGCTTCTGTTGACCTCTCGGATGAGATTGCCGTGGTCCAGAATCACGCTCATCTTGTCGGCCTCAGACCGCCTCAGCCGCCGTACCAGATCCTCCTTAGTCCACTTCAGCAGCTCCTCGTCCGTCAGACCGGAGATGTCCTCGGCTGGACTTTCGGTCTTGGCTATGGACAGCTGTGTCTGTGTGTGGGTTTGCGTTTGGGGCTGGGTTTGGGTTTGGGTTTGGGTTTGGGTTTGGGTTTGGGGCTGGGCCGGTGGAGTCGTCCTCTCCATTGGCACAGCTCCTCCGGCACCGACTAAGGCTGTAAAATTATCTCCCGTCCTCTGCTCGCATCCGCTCCGCAGTCAGCTCGGTGTGGACCGGTTACCGTGTGAGCAGCATGCCCGCTGCCGCCGCTCTTTGCGCCAAAGCAACAGCTGACGGTGCCGGCTGATGGATCCAGAGGAGGAGACGCTGCGCTGATCACGGCCGCATCCTGACGCACAGATCGCGCTTTGGACAGATTTAACCGACGGATTAGATCCGGATTCTGTCCTAAATCGAGTCAAAGTGTCGGCTGGCCGTGTGAGGAAGAGGACAGAGTCTGCTGTGAGAGAGGGACGCATCTCTCCGTTTCCCCCTGGAGGGGCCGAGCCTCGCGCACAAAGCTGGGTTGTAGCGCCCCTTGATGTCGACAGTCATAATGCAGAGCTGCTGGTCCTTCAGTGACGTGAAGAGTAAAGTCTGGCAGCGATCACAATCTGAATCAATGTTTCCATTTATGTCTTTATTGCGCATTCTGACCTTATGATGTCACCAAGAACTGATGGTCTGAAAGGCAGAACAGCACTTCTATTGGTTGGGACTTTCTAGTTACTGCCCCCAACCATTAAAGGAAGGTGGATGGAAATCATGTGCCTGTATAGAGGACAGCTCTGGAGGCAGGGGTACAAGTGGTTGGTTAAGTGGCTTGCTGTGGAAGGTTTTCGGTTCAAGACCACCCCTGTCCATTCTCCATGTAATGTGGAGTTGCATCAAGAAGGGCATCCGGTGTAAAACTGGTGCCAGTTTAATTCCATTTATTTTATTTGTATAGCTCCAAATCACAACAATGCTGTCTCAAGGTGCCTCACACAGGTAAAGAAGCAGATCTACGTCAGAACTGCTGTGGGAACCCGAGTGAAAACAAGGGTGAAGCCAAAAGGAATTACGAGAGGACTGGTCTATGAAATACAGTGCAAAGACATGTCAAAGAAGATGACTCAGTTTTGAAGCAGAGATTCAAAACCTGTCTGATTCAAAATGATCTCTTTTATTTCTTTCTGTTTATCTCTTCCTGGTATTGAAAGACCCTTATGACATTACAGAGCTCTGTGCTGATAACTGAGAATTCTGGTTTGAATCTCAGCCTGAGTGAAGGTGTGTTTAAAACATAAACTGGTTTAAAAGTGTCAGTTGGTGGAAGTGATATAAAGGTCTCGTTCTCTCGCTGGTTCTTCCGAGGTCTTCCAGTCAATGGAGCAGTTTTTGAGGTTGTGCTGCTGGAGGTCCTTGTACTGTTTCTTCTGCCCTCCTGGACTCAGCTGAGAGTAGAAGAAAAAGTGAAGCAATTCCTCCACCTCTGTTACTTTTATTCCTCTCAAATATTATATCAATCAATCGGTTTATTTCAAACACAAGATTCATAGAAGTAACAAAATAAAGAAAAATAAGCAACTTTCTACATTTTATGTTAAGCCTTATTTCAAAATGGAATAAATTTCTTTTTTTCCCTCAAAATTCTACTCACAGAACCCCATAATGACAAGAAAAACATTTTTTTAAGATTTTTGCAAATGTATTAAAATAAAATAAAAAAACAACTAACAAATCACGTGAACATAAGTATTCACATCCTTTGCCATGAAGGTCACATCTGAGCTCAGGTGTCTCCTGTTTCCACTGATCATCCTTGAGATGTTTCTACAGCTTAACCGGAATTCACCTGGGGTAAAATCAGTGGATTGGACATGATTTGAAAAGACACAGACCTGTTTACATATAAGGTCCCACAGTTGACCGTCAGAAAACCGAGCATGAAGTCAAAGGAATTGTCTGTAGACCTCTGAGACAGGATTGTTCCCAGGCACAAATCTGGGGAAGGGTACAGAAACATTTCTTCTGCTTTGAAGGTCCCGATGAGCACAGTGGCCTCCATCATCTGTAAATGGAAGAAGTTCAGATCCACCAGGACTCTTCCTAGAGCTGGCCGCCCATCTACACTGAGTGATTGGGGGAGAAGGACCTTAGTCAGGGAGGTGACCAAGAACCTGATGGTCACGCTATCAGAGCTCCAGCATTCCTCTGTGGAGAGAGGAAAACCTTCCAGGAAAACCATCTATGCAGCAATCCACCAATCAGGCCTATATGGTAGAGTGGCCAGACGGAAGCCACTCCTTAGTAAAAGGCACATGACATGTTGTTTGTGTTCCACTTGGGGTTTTATAGGTTCAGACCAAATCTGAACTCAATCAGATAAGATTTAGAGGTCCCCCAGAGCGACACATTTTCTTCTACTTCCGCTGGCAAGACAACATCACCCTAACGGGAGAAGACTCTGATGCCATTATTTTTCTTTTACAGGTACATGTGATGGCTTCTAATTGGAAAAAAGTGGTGGTTGATTGGTCACCCAGAGGAGAACATTACTGGAGTTACTGGATTACTCCATTGCTTGTTTGGGGGAAATTGTTGCTTTGTGGGGGACACCGAAACAATGTCCCATTACAATAAAATCTGGCACAGATCTTTTATTTTATTAGTGAAACAAGAATAATGTGGTCCCAAAAGATATTGTAACGTTTGACATTTTGAACAGGTCTAATATATATACTAAGAAATAAAAGATCTAATCTGCACTGTGCACTCATATTAATTTATTTGCTTTCAAATAGATGAAACTCACACTCACTCATCTTCAACTACTTACTCCAATTAAGGGTCACGGGGGCTGGAGCCTATCCTAGCAGTCATAGGGTGTGAGGTGGGTTCACCCTGGACAGGACGCCAGTCTGTTACAGGGACACATACAGACAAACACATTCACACACACGGACGATTTAAAGTTTTCAGTCCACCTAACCTGCATGTCTTTGGATGTGGGAGGAAGCCACAGGTGGGAATCGATTCCATGACCTTCTTGCTGTGCGGCAACAGTGCTAACAACTAATCCATCGTGCTGCCCTAAATAGATAAAACTACCATTCAAAAAGGTTTGCATTGCTGTAGTCTAAACTACATTTCCCATAAAGCCCCTCTACTTTATCTCGTGGCCGATCTATGGTCGAGGCACGAGCCAATGGCCATACGACAAATCTCAATGTTGCCACATCTGCTTATTGTAAGCAATATTGGCTGTTCTAGCCCCCCAGCAGCATTATTTCTTTTTTTGCGGGGGGGGGGGGGGGGGTTCCAAATGCAGTTGCATTAACTTAAATAATGTGAAGAAACGCCACTATAACATATCATTCAATCACACACATTAACATCTCTATAAACATTTTGTTAACATTAAAAGTGTCATTTTAATGCATTATTTCTTCTTAATCTTGAATTTTTCTTTAGTGCTGTGCAGAAGAACTTGAAATTGGCACGTCTTGTATCTCTGGGGAAGGCAGTTCTAAAAGACAGAGAGATGATCTCAGTTGGATCTTGTGGCTGCACTGAACCATCCCACTCTGGTTCTTCTGCAGTGTGTGAAGCTGAGACTGTATTTGATTTGTGTTTTGTGCTGCCCTCTTGACCGGGTCACTCTTGAAAAAGAGGTTTTATCTCAATCAGTTATTTACCTGGTTAAATAAAGGACATTGATTGAGTAATTGATTGATGAAATTACATTTAATATTTAGCATGTTGCTAATTATATAGTACTTGTGCATAAATTAATATTTGTCCAACACTTATTGTTATTTAAAGTCCCCAACACCTCATTTCATGCCCAACCTTATGCACCAGAAGTTTTGAGCTTGAAATTCATCAGTTTCGACGGCATGATTTCCCTCTTTATCTTGCGATAACCATGGTAGGTTCTTATTGGATGCTGTACAAAGTTGTTGAATATGGCACTGTATCAATAGCCAATTATTATTATTTATCAGTCCATCTGTTCATTCAGGTCATTAAGTTTAAAAGGAGCTGAGACATTCCTCTCTTCACGAGTCAATCAATCAATCAATCAATTTTTTTTTTATATAGCGCCAAATCACAACAAACAGTTGCCCCAAGGCGCTTTATATTGTAAGGCAAGGCCATACAATAATTATGTAAAACCCCAACGGTCAAAACGACCCCCTGTGAGCAAGCACTTGGCTACAGTGGGAAGGAAAAACTCCCTTTTAACAGGAAGAAACCTCCAGCAGAACCAGGCTCAGGGAGGGGCTAATGTTTTGAGTCATGTTTTGCAATTACAGCATATCCCAAGACGTTCTCAGGCTGAACAGGACACGTAGTCCACAGTTTTCTGGACCTGGTCTGAGAGTCCCTGCAGAGGCCGGAGTCCAAGCAGGAACCATCCGACTGAGGATTCAGATGCTGCCGGCCTGTCGTTCCTGAGCATCTCTCCAGTGGTTCAGCCTAAAACCAGAACCTGGAGACAAAACCTTTCAGCAACAAAACAGTGGGTGGAAAGTCGGGACAGGTGCTGTGCTGTACTATTCCAGGACTGCAGAAACTACAATACCAGTACCTTTTGTTTGTTCCTGACATTGAGAAAATAGCAAATTCTGGGGTTGAGGACATCAGCATCTCTGATCATGATTTGATTTTTTTGTACTTATAAACTGAGATCAACCAAGTCATCAGCAATAATCAAGAAATTGGAAAAACTTCAATGCTGAACATTTTGTGAGAGATTGTATTAAGTTTCCTATTATGGACTTTTTGCTGACTCGTCTGTAGACAAAGCCTGAGATGTTTTTAAAAATGTTGTTTTAAAAGTTACAAATTCACATGCTCTGCCCCGTGAGAGAGGGGTTAAAGGTCAGGACATTAACCCCAGAGATTAGAGATTCAGTTTACAGAAGAGACTGGCTGAGAAGAACTGCTTGTAGACTCAAATCTAGTGATGCTTTTAACAGGTATAAAGACACACGGGCACATGGAGACACACAAACGCGTTCACACTCACACGGACAATTTAAAGTTTCCAGTCCTTCTAACCTGCATGTCTTTGGATGTGGCAGGAAGCCGGAGGACCCAGAGGAAACCCACACAAGCACGGGGAGAACATGCCAACTGCACACAGAAAGGCCACAGGTGGGAATCAAACCCATGACCTTCTCACTGCAAGGGCAACAGTGCTAACCACTAAGTCACAGCGCGGCCAACCTGTATTATTTTAGTATTTAATTTGTCCACTTGTACAGTGTTCATTGAGTATTAGGTTTAGTATTTGAAACAGTCTGAGTCTGAACTGTTCATGCTGTACTGCACTTCTGTATTTATGTGGACCGTCCTGAATTAAGATAATTATTAAAATGGTGATATGAACATTACACTTATGAAAAGATGAACAATAATGTAAATGTGAATAATACAATAATAAATAAGTTCAAGAAGTTTCGTAATTTGGGAAGATGTAATTGCTTGTTTTGGCTTACAAATCTGGCAACAGAGGAGTCGCGCAGCATAAAAAGCACGAAGAAGACGCAGACTCGGCGTAAAGACGCGTCATTGAACCGGCGGGTCTCACCGCGTCTCTGAGATCGTTCTGTTTCTCAAACCTGCTTATAGGTTGTTTCTGAACAGCGTCGCTTCTGGAACTGTTTCGACCCGAAGATAACTTTATATAAAAGGTGAGTGTTAAGTTCAGTTTTCTTCAGAAGGCAGTGAGTTAGTAAATCGGCCGCTCGGTGATCCTGACAGGAAGTCAGCTAACAGGCTAACGCCTTTAGCTAACGAACATCTATCAAAAACTCAAGTTTTTGATTTAGATTTTTAAAACCGTCTGGATTTTTGTTTCAATTTGATAAATTTGTTTTTTTTTTTGTAAATGTTAATATTTTATTACACTTTTGAACTTGTCAGTTTTAAAATGATTCACACCAGCTGTCTCATTTAAAAGTGGCAATTTTTATATTTATGCGTGACGTGTGCTTTTTATGTACTACTTTTTTATCGCACGAGTAATTGAATTATGAAAAAATTACTAAGTTTAAGTGGAATGTACAAAAATTAGCTTCAAACCAGGTAATTTATTTGTTTTTTGACTTATTAGTCAAATTAATGTTTTAACTTAAATGAACTTAATTATTGCTTAATTGCTTTTGGGGAGAAAAGCATAATGAACAAATTCATAATTTATTGGTGCAGAATTCTGCAATTCTATAAAAAACACATGACTGTGACCTAATACAACGTATGTCTTTTTAAAATTGTATTACAAAGAATAATTCAGAAATAAAATGTTATCATCCAGGTTCAGTCTGCCATCCGAATAAGTGGCAGAAAATAATGAATTGGAGATAAAATGTTTCTGGTTAACTCTGAAATGACATTTGTTTTGGTTTTTCATTGGATCAGTGCATTTTCCCAGTAAATGGAGGCCAGTCTTCTGTTTGTGACAGTGCTGTATGGCTCATACTTGATCCATAGTCTGCTCTCCACAATTTGGCACAGGTGATCTGTGGATTTAATTTCCAAGTTTGTATGTGTGCTTTGGTGTCATCTTGACTTGTTTTTAAACTGATAACTGCATTCATTTTGATGCAGTTATGTGTGCACATGTCATAAATGCAGCCTGTGAAAAATGGCCTCATGCGCCGCTTCAGTGATGTTCTTGGAACTGCAAATTTTCTGCATTCATTTAATCAAAAGCTCCATTGATGTACATCCTGTTGATTAATAGATAGACTCTGATCAAATCCAATAAGAATTTTTTTTTCTTTTCATTAGTCAGTCAAACGTGATTCAGTAAAAAAGTGCACGCTTCATCTCGTTTCATCTGCGAGGTGGAACGAGCAGCCAGTGTTTGATCAGCACACAGTGCTGTAAAAAAAACACAGCAACACACAATTCACTGTAAATACACAAGAAACCTTTTACGTCAATAACATGTTTCTCTTGCTGTTTGATACCGTGGACTCAGAGCTTATAACAGTTTAAAAACAGTCAGCGAGCACAATTTCTGTTCATGTCTGTTCTGCAGCTGCACACAGACTGAGATCGGTGGATGAGAACCTCAGCCAGTCGTCGTCTTAATGACAAACCTCCTGTAGAGGAATCTCCCACAGCACTGTTTTTATTTATTACTCATTGCACAAAGATCATGGTTATTTATTCATGTCTGTCAATGATGAATAATTGTTTTTTAAAATGTAGTGAGTGATTCCATTAGAAATATTTCAGTGACATTTTGACCATATTTCCTTGAGTAGATATGAGCTACAGATTGATTGATACCTGCAGACCTGCTCACTCTGATAAAATCTTAAAAATATGGCCAAATGTTTGTTGTGACTACATCTGAGAGGTACAAATACTGAGTTTTATTTTGTGTTAATCTGAGATTGTTCACAGAATTTTGCTGTCAAAATATGCCAGAATGCATTGCAGTGCATGTAGATAAAAAAAATTGCACTGCTGAGGTTCACCACCCACAAATATCTTCAACAAAAAGTTGAAGGTTTTTGTTGAGTCCTAATTTTAATCATTGAATGAATTAATAAATGGAAAATAATTTCTTAAAAGAATTAATGCTTAAATGTTGACAGTCAGTTCAGACACAATCCTTCAGAGGAAGATCTATTACTCAACAAAAACTTTGTTATAGTGATGTCTCTCAACTTTTAACATACAACTGACTCCTAAAGTTTGTATTTTTCTTTGACCGTTTATTTCATACATCACTAATAAGCTGCCTCTTGTTCTATGCTTTTCCAGTGTGAAGTTAATCTAATGTAACATGGGGAGCTGGTATTCAATTGTTTGTGTTAACATGTACAGCAAAGACTTTATTTGGGATGTTTGATAAATGTCTCGTTGTTGCCTCATGCTGGTCATGGTCCAAAGATCAGTGAGCTCAGTGGAACCTGACAGTGTGTCCACTTGTTGTTAATATCTGAAAGTTTTGTAATTTCCCCCAAACACCTCTTGCGCAACTCCGAGGAAACTGTAAAAGAAATGTCTTTGAATCTGCTTGAATTTGAGATGCAGTTTTAACAAGTGTAGACTACTTTTAAAAACTGTTATTTTGCAAAAATTATTCAGTCACATGATTCAAAATGTTTTAAGTAACTTTTTTAACAGTTAAGTCTGAATGTCAAAACAAACCGAGCTGACAGCACAACAGTCCCTTCACAGATGATTTATTCCAGTAAGACATCAATGGTAAAAAATTTCCTAAAAATGAAAATGCTAATCAATTTTAAAGAATGTTTGGTGGCTTCCTTATTCATGTTTATTAAAACTTCATTCAGATTTTGGGACTTTATTTTTTATAATGGAAGTGTTTTAGAGCCTCTGATAAATGTTGGTGTTTGGACTGTGTAAATTCCATCCTCTCCTTCCTTCAGAGATTTATCTCGTATCTCATGCCACAAAAGCAAAATATCTGATTATCTAGCCCACGGAAGTCTGGATTTGGGCAAATCTCATGACTGGTGTGCTTAAAATGTGTCACTAAGTTAGGATTTGATATTTCCCCTGTTTGTGACCCTTTAAATTCTTGCTGAAGCGTTGTCAGGTCGATCTGGGAACTCTGTGTTCCTGGGATAGTAGTTAAAGAGGGCAGCTACAGTGTCAATACAAAAGCTGAATCAGGATCTGGTATTTTAGATTGCTAGTGTTTGAGTGGACTGTCAAAATAAAGGTAGACTAAAAATAATTTCAGATTATTATGGGTGGAAAGGAATGTATCGAAGAACGTGTGGCCTAAAAATAAGCCTGGAACTCCTGAGCGTCTCTCTGCCTCCACAATAAGAGCTGCTGAACGGGTTCCTGATGACACATTTGTGCGTCATGCTTTCGTCAGTTTGATGGCATTGAATCTGCGTGAAGCAGAAATAAGAACACCTGGTATGAACCATTAGCAGCTATTTGGAACAGCCAGTGAAAGTTGATGGTTAGACTTTGGAGAGTGATCCAGGAACAAGTCTGAGTGATTTTCTGGTTTGTGTCTCTACTCAGGCTTCGTGATGATGACCTATCAGGAGTTTATTCAACAGAACGAGGACAGGGATGGGGTGAGATTCAGCTGGAATCTGTGGCCCTCCAGCCGCCTCGAAGCTACGAGGCTCGTGGTCCCAGTCTCCTGTCTCTTCACACCACTGAAGGAAAGGCTGGACCTTCCTCCGGTCCAGTATGAACCGGTTCTGTGCAGCAGAGCCAACTGCAGGGCAGTGCTCAACCCACTATGGTGAGATAATCGGCTGTGAAATATCTTTTACTTTGACATCTGAATGTTCTCTAAAAAAAAAACTCCTCAGGATCAGCTGTTTTTATTGTTCCAGTAAATGGGATTAAAATGTGCAAGAATGTGAATGCTGTTTTTTCTATAAACATTTATTTCGTCTTTACAGCCAAGTTGACTTCAGAGCAAAAATCTGGGCGTGCAACTTCTGCTTCCAGAGAAACCCAGTAAGTAATGATATTCAGCCTGGATCCAGACCTGTGCTCATGTTTGTGCTGTCAGGTCTTCTCCTAATAGGGCTGCAACTGAGTGTTTTCAGAATCATTTAATGAATTTTTCTTGGTTAGTTGGGAGGTCTGTAAAATGTCAAAATAGAGAAAAATGCCGACCGGCGCTATCCAGAACCCAGGATGACGCCTTCAAATATCAGGCTTTGATCAACGCCCAGAGATACTCAGTTTACTGCCAGATAGAAACTGACATAAACTAGAAAATATTCACATTTAAGAAATAAGGAAACTCTGCCATAAACCAGAAAGTATTCACATTTAAGAAGCTGAACGCCAATAATTTGGGTAATTTTTAATACTTAAGCAATGATCAAAATGGTGCTTAATTTAAAATTATATTAACTAAATCTCACACTCAAGACTCAACACTGGTTTTAGTTTTTTTGACCTCTTGGCATTGGAGTAATTAAGTGTTGCCAGTGGGGATCCACGGGCTCTAGATTGGGTAGCGTTTATAAAATGGGTAGCTGACATGCTTCAAGGGTGGTAATAAATTGAGCAAAACATGTATAATGAGTTGAAATGGTCTGAGTCCAGAATAGTTTTAAATTCTTAGACCTCAACAATTTTTAGTAGAGGAACATGACCCTTTTACTTCCGGTTAATTATGTAATTTTTTAAATTTACTGTCTTAATGTATTTATGTATTGTTTACATTCTTATTATATACACACTTTTACTTTTTTGTCATTTGATTAAGTGAAGTGTTTTAACTTGTTATACATTTTCAATTATATTATGTACTTGAACCTATTAAGTATCATGAGCTTAGGGATGGGGATGGCCCAGATGATTAAAAAAAACCCCACAATGCTTTATGTTCATGCACATCTCAGCAGTGCACAATAAAAAGGTCTGCAGTGAAATATCAGATCAGTGACTGAATTCTATACTGTGGTTTTAATGCAATCTTGTATTTTCATTCAGATGTTGTTGTACTTCCTTTAACTTGACGGTTATCAGAAACTTTTATAAACACGCTGATAGAATTGAGGAAACCTGCTGATAAACGTTGCACAATCCAGACTGATTAAAACCTCAGCACTACTGTCTTGATTTGCTCCTCAGGTTGACATGGACCGCTTTTGTTTGACAGGTGGACTCCTTGCTGTTGAATGAGTTTCCGTGTGTGTTTAGTAATGGCAGTTATGTTGCTGTGATTCACGTCAGCCTGCGTAACTTCACGTAGATGAGCCACATTCCTTTAATTAGTCTAACACTCTGTTCCATCTGTTTGTGCAGTTCCCGCCCTCATATGCCGGCATATCAGAAGTGAACCAACCGGCTGAACTCATGCCCCAGTTTTCTACTATCGAGTACATAGTTCAGGTACGTTGGCGCGATCTGCAGCAGCTCTTTGCCCAAAGGTTAATCCTGTTTGCTTTGAGCCTCACAGCTTCACTGTCAGTGGGACCCAGAACCACTTGTAGTGACCTTTTGTTATGGGTTCATGTGCTAAACGTCTTCAAATGCAACTTAATTAAAATAAACAAACCAGCTTTGTACTGATCTATTAAACACAGTGTGCTGGAGTCTAGTTTGCGCTCTGGTTCTTAAAGCCACTGACCACCCATTGGATGGTTTTTTGGAGTTTTTTTTTCCAAACTTGCATGCATATCATTTTATTTTACACATGTAACAAGCAAATGTCTGATCTTTGCTGCATTAACAAAAAACTTTTATGTGGGAATATTTAGCTTGTGCTGCATTTAATAAATGTGAAAGGCCGTCCCAGTGTCAGTCTTAAAATGCTCTTCTACCTTTCTGTGGAAAAATAAGAGTGCACTATGGAGAGCTGATACTTAAGTTAAAATCCATCCTGTTGAGCGACACTCGTTCTCAAAGCTACTTGAAGTCAGAGTTCTCTTAACCCCCCCAGTTTTCTTTTTGTTTTCATGATTGTGTAACTTCAGCAGAGTAAGTGACTCTGAAGACGAGGTTCTGAACTTTCTCCTTTCCTTCCTCTGTAGCGTGGACCCTCGTCCCCTCTGATCTTCCTGTATGTGGTGGACACGTGTCTAGAGGAGGAGGACCTCCAGGCCCTGAAAGAGTCCCTCCAGATGTCCCTCAGCCTCCTGCCTCCTAATGCCCTGGTGGGCCTGATCACATTCGGGCGCATGGTTCAGGTTCATGAGCTCAGCTGTGAGGGCATCGCCAAGAGCTATGTGTTCAGGGGCACCAAGGACCTGACGCCCAAACAGATCCAGGTGGGTGGGACTAAACAAGCCTAGTTGATATTGTGATGGTTACACCTAGTCAGACTGGATTTGAATTGGCAGAAAATGTTTTTAACCCAAGTCTTGACTCATGGCCCCCACCAGATTTTATTCAAATCTGACATCTTGACTAGTTGCCTGTAGACTGACTAAAAATAGTCCTAAAACATAACAACTAGATATTATGGAGTTAAATGAGTTTTTTTTTTTTTTTTTTTTTTTGTCTGCTGAAATATTTCTTATGGATTTTTAATTTCAGGAGATGCTGGGTTTAGTGAAGCCGGCTACGTCTGTACCGCAGGCTCGCCCAGCAGTGCCTCAGGAGGCTGCACCATCCTGCAGGTACAGAAAAGCAGCTGGACTGCCCCATAAATCTCTGCACAGAATTACTGCTGTCTTGATACAAATGCAGCAGCTGATTTTTTTTTTTTTTTTTTTAAATTAATGGACTGCATGTTTGTCCAGGTTCTTGCAGCCTGTCCAAAAAGTGGATATGAATCTGACAGATCTGCTGGGTGAACTCCAGCGCGACCCTTGGCCTGTTCCACAGGGGAAACGTCCTCTGCGCTCCACTGGGGTGGCGCTGTCTGTTGCTGTGGGCCTGCTGGAGGTAATGTGCAGGAATTGTACTCAACATTAACTCTGTTATTGGTATTCTGTGTTGCTGTACAGAAATGTTCACAATAAGACATGAAGCGCATATCTGACATAGTTCAGATGTCTCTGGGGCTGTTCCATGTGCTGTGCTTTCTGGCCATGCCCCCCATTGTGAATAAATTGCTGTCTTTACTGCTTGTTGTTGTAAAAGCTGTTTGCGTTGATTGTGACTGTGGCTCTGATCCAAACCACATGCTGAGTCAGACGTTGACACTCGTGGACTTTGTAGGTGGCAGCTGTGACACGTCTGTTTTTCATTCAATATACAGGAATACCATCATAAATATACTGACAGTGTATGTAAACTGCTTCACTTATGGTAATTAAGTTTAAAATTGTGGCTCTGATCCCGATGCTTCAGATTAATTTTGTCCTACTTGTGTTGATGTTGTTACACATCGAGCCGGTGGTGATTGATGCGCCTTCCTCCTCAGGGTGCTTTCCCCAACACGGGGGCTCGTGTGATGCTGTTCATTGGAGGGCCACCCACCCAGGGCCCCGGAATGGTGGTGGGAGACGAGCTGAAAACTCCCATCCGGTCTTGGCATGACATCCAGAAGGACAACGCTCGCCACCTGAAGAAAGCCACTAAAGTGAGCAAACAATATTTCTTAGAGACAGGCTTTGATTTCATGTTAATTTACTGACAACATAAAGAGCTGGGCTTTGTTAATTTACTGTGTTGCAGTATTACGATGCGTTGGCTAATTGCGCCGCAGCAAACGGCCACAGCGTTGACATCTACGCTTGTGCTCTGGACCAGACCGGGTTACTGGAGATGAAGTGTTTGTCTAATCTCACCGGGTCAGTCAGCCCTGCTGATTAAGCTCTTATTTGTCTGTAACTGCCCTCCTTTGTGTAACTGGTGTGTTGTGCTGTTATCAGGGGTCACATTGTGATGGGAGACTCCTTTAATACGTCGCTCTTCAAACAAACCTTCCAGAGGGTTTTCAGTAAAGACTACAACGGAGACTTCCGCATGGCCTTCGGAGGCATGCTGGAGGTCAAGGTAAAGTCATAGGCGTCGGTTTCTATGGTTACCTGTCAGACGCTGGCCGTAGTAAAACCTGATGTCTCTGTAGACGTCTCGGGAGCTGAAGGTTTGCGGGACCATCGGACCCTGTGTCTCACTGAACTCAAAGAGCGCCTGTGTTTCAGAGAACGTGAGTCACCACCTGAACACACATTATGTCAAATGTGATCTCTGCTGCTCAGTGATGGCTGTCTGTGTGTTTTGTGCAGGAGATGGGTGTTGGCGGCACCAGCCAGTGGAAAATCTGCTCACTGAGTCCCTCCACCACTCTGGGCATGTACTTCGAAGTTGTGAATCAGGTAAACGTGCATTCGCATGTGCCAAATGTGGATGTGCTGCTTGTGAGCGTCTGTCTAAATGCTCTCCACTGGTTTGTGTTTGCAGCACAATGCACCCATCCCCCAGGGGGGCAGAGGAGTGATCCAGTTTGTTACACAGTACCAGCACTCCAACATGCAGAGGAGGATCAGAGTCACCACCGTTGCCAGGAAGTAAGAAGGCGCTCTTTTTACTCTGTTAAGTAAGGGCAGTGACTTCCTCTAGCGGTTTCCTGATTCAGCTCTTTAGGTGTCTCTGACAGAAGTCTGCTCCTCAGACAGTTTGCTTCCATGTTTTGGAGTGCTCCTCTAGTTCACACTAACATCTGTCCCCTCTGACATTTAACATGTCAGTGTCTTATTGTCACAGTCTCTCTCCTGTTTTTGTTGGCTGAACAGTGTTGGTTAATTTGTGTAACTACCAGGACTTTATTTGAAGATGTCTGTCAACATCATGGTGTTTTTTTTTTTTTCTTCTGTGCATCACTCCCTTCATTTCTCCTGCTGCTCCTCATGTCATTTTTTCTTTTGTAGTTGGGCAGACGCACAGTCCCAGATTCAGCACATCGAGTCCTCGTTCGACCAGGAAGCGGCCGCCGTGCTGATGGCTCGTCTGGGGGTCTTCAGGGCGGAGTCAGAGGAGGGGCCAGATGTCCTGCGTTGGCTTGACAGACAGTTGATTCGCCTGGTGAGTGACGCACCAAAATGTCACAGACCTGGGCGTGATGCAGGTGTGGGAGTTGTCTAGAATGTGTAGCTTGTTCGTCACAGGGACAGATTTATAATAATCTGGTTTGACATGTTGTCAGATTAATCATCATCGCTGAACGTTTTCATTTCTGATTCCAGTGTCAAAAGTTTGGACAGTTCAATAAAGATGATCCCATGTCCTTCAGACTGTCAGAAGCCCTGTCCCTCTATCCACAGGTAAGCCTGCCACCTAGTGGCAACTTCTGAAAGTGCATGTGGGGAAATAATTGAAAGCAAACTTTTACTTTCAAACTAAAATATTAAGTGTCTGTAAAAATCAGTGATATTTAAATAATGTGCATAAGAGTCCAGCAACAGATGTAGATATGCTAGCTTGGTCATGGGCAGAGAAAGGAGCTGACCCTAAATCGTTTTTGATGGTGGGTGGAAACCCACAGACACGAAGAGAACATCCAAACTCCACATAAAGCGCGGGAATTGATCCCACAACCTTCTTGCTGTGAGGCACCAGTGCTAACCACTAATCCACTATTACTAATTTTACTGCTTTATTACAACAGCAAACATGTAAGGCTATACGGAGCTGAAAGTACAGAAAAAGGTTGGGACTTGTCTGTAAAATACAGTAATTTGAAGGTCTCTTTGCATTTCAAGTGTGGGTGGGGTGTCACAATTCCCCGTCCCATACCCCGTTTGACATTTTGATAAGAAATAACTGAGGTAACCTCAGGTGAGAGATTGAAGCCCTGATGAGTTCTGATTTTTGACTTAAATCAAGCTTTGCTGTGTTAAGTTCTGCAGCCACATTTTTTCTTTAAATGTTTTGGGTTTTTTTGCCTGCAGTTTATGTTCCACTTGCGGCGATCACCTTTCCTGCAGGTGTTCAACAACAGCCCTGACGAGTCATCCTATTACAGGCACCACTTTGTCAGCCAGGACCTGACCCAGTCCTTAACCATGATCCAGCCCATCCTCTACTCGTACTCCTTCTATGGAGCACCAGAGGTCAGTCTAAACCTGCTTAAAAACTACAGCTGATCAACATTGGAGAGTAAACCGCTCGTATTTACTGTCTGAGGACTAATGTGCGGTTGTCTCTTCCTCAGCCGGTGCTCCTGGACAGCAGCAGTATCCTGCCCGATCGAATCCTCCTGATGGACACGTTCTTCCAGCTGGTTATCTACCATGGCGAGGTGAGGCAGTGGAACACTCGTCCCACCACGTGATGCTTAAAATGTTTATTGTACAGTTTTCTGAAAGCTTGCAGATAGGGATGAAACAGAGCCTGTAATTAAGGATGGGAATGGACAACCACTTTCAGGCCCTTGTAATTGTACACCAGTGTGTCCTTCTGACACTTCTGCACTAGAAAAACTTGTCATAAGAACATCAAACCCTACAAGTGATTATAAAGACTGCAGGCAAATGATGTTCTTGACCATCACCATGTTTCTATCAAACATGGTGATGGCAGTCTGCAGCGCCCTCTAATGGCTCTGGTCATGTGACTTGCACCATTTCTGATGCAGATAATTTACATACAACCCCAAGTTGATGTTCAGTGAAGTGACTTTTGAAACTCTTCATTTTCAGCCAGAAACACTGAAGATTAAATATAACTTCAAACTGCGGTGGCACGTTGGCGATGGGTTTAAAAGGAACAGATGGTGAAAATCAGTTGATAAAACTGTCCTGAGGGCCGAGTCACTGCAGATGGACTCTAAAGGGCCGAGTCACTGCAGATGGACTCTAAAGGGCCGAGTCACTGCAGATGGACTCTAAAGGGCCGAGTCACTGCAGATGGACTCTAAAGGGCCGAGTCACTGCAGATGGACTCTAAATATTTTTTTTGTGAGTAGATGGCTTGAAGACGTATCGGTGATTGACTGACAGTTTCCTTTCAGACTATAGCTCAGTGGCGAAAAGCCGGCTACCAGGAAATGGTGGAATATGAGAACTTCAGACAGCTGCTGCATGCGCCTCTGGACGACGCCCAGGAGATCCTCCAGGCACGCTTCCCCATGCCGCGCTACATCGACACAGAACATGGCGGCTCACAGGCTCGATTCCTGCTGTCCAAAGTCAACCCATCACAGACCCACAACAACCTGTGGGGACAGGTATGCATCCCGTCTTTAGTCGTCTGGTTGATGGGGGATGTTTCCTCTTCTTGACGTCTTGGTGGACGGGTTAGTTGTCATATCCGTGGATCAGTTCTTGTGCTGGGTTAACGCAGTCTGTCTTCCTGCAGGAGGCCGGAGCCCCAATCCTCACGGACGACGTCAGCCTGCAGGTCTTCATGGACCATTTGAAGAAACTGGCCGTGTCCAGCTCCACGTAGAGATCCAGAGACGTACTTGAAGACTGAAGGTCCTCTGCTCCTGACGGAACCAAACCTGGAGTCTGATCATAAACCTCATTGTTGGTTTTTATGCTCCAGTCTGTGATGCGCCACTTTTGTAATGTAGGAAGGTTAACGGTCATTTTCCTTGTATTTACATTCCTTTATTTATTTTTTAAATGGTCCAATACTGCAGAACCATCTGGTCCATCAATGTCAAGCTAATCTGTAATTAGTGTAATTTTCTTTTGTTCTGAAATGTTTTTCTCTCGTGCTGGTTTGTCTATCTAAAAATGTTTAAAATTTTCTCAATAAACTAACTTTTAATTCTAATCTTTATCTCAAATGTTGTTCATGAAAACTTTCCTTACTTGTTCTTGATACAGCAAAGGACTGACTAAATTAAACTTCAAAATAACTTTCTAAACAAACTTTAGACTTTGTTGTTGTACCCCCCCAAAAAAATCAGATGGTTTAAATGTCTTTCCAGCTTTTTCCTCATTTTCAGTTTGTCTGTCACATTTAGCACATTGAAGCTGAGAACTTCACTGACTGTGCTGACATTGGGGCTGTCTGGTTCAGTGTCGACCGGCAGTTCTCCAGAACCCTCAGTTAACGCGTCTTTCTGGGTGGACTTCTGGTCCAGTGACTCTACAGCTGTTGAGTTGTAACTACATTAATCAACCCTCTTGAAGTTCTTCACTCTTGAGGTGAACTAAAGGGTCTAAAAGTAAATATTAAAAGTTCAGCTCCGGTTTATTACAACAGCTATGACAGAATATTTAAACACAAGAGGAACAAAATAATTGATTTTAACAAGACATACAAAATAATAGCGCTGTTAACATATTACAAACTGAGTGTTAAAAAAAAAGTAGCAGGAAGAGGTTTTCGCTGAAGTGCTACTGCTGTTTATCACGCCCCCATATCATACCGGGGAAGTAAATCAATCGGCATGTTCATCTGTCCGTCAGTTTCACTTGTTGGTGTGAAATCTCAACCACTTGACCAGTTTCTTTCATATTTGGCATATGGGTATAGTTGGGTGACCACCCCCCCGACACTGTATTACTGATGTGGGGGGCAGGGCGGGTGACATCATCTCCTGATGACTTTTGTTCGTCTCATAATTCCTGCAGAACTCCATACCAACCAACATAGATGTTCCTCTATAGCTTAAACAAAAACCTTTTAAATCTGCAAATTTAAGTGAAGACAAACCATCTCCCAGAGACCTCATCACTTTCTAAACACTACCACCTACTGGATGCTAATGAGATATTGAATTGGGAGCAGGTGTTTTTCATTTCCAAAGATGGTCAGCTTTTAATGACTCAATATTTGATTAACTACCTGCAGTGTTTTTTAAATGTGATTTTAAGTTTGTCTGCTGTTTCAGTGATGGATTTTGTTTTGGACTTTCTAGCTCGGTATTTGCTGATGACTCGTACCGACTTGTTCACCATCTGGTTCTTTGAGCTCAGCGACAGGCCAAGTCTCTATAATCAGCTTTAACACTAGATTTTGATTTAGATCCCGTTTGATTCTCGTTATCAGTATAAAGGCCTGTCAGCCGCCAAAGAAATTGTCCGTGTCTTCATGTGACCGTCCTCCTCCCCTGTTTGAATAGTTTGAGGTTGAATTTTGTGCAGCACTCTCTATGGTTCTGTTAAATGGAATCTTGTCTTTGGTTCTGATTCTGAGTATTACATGAATGCAGTCTGAGATCTTTTGTACAGATGGAGAAGCTGCTCACTGAGCAACCGGCTCTCATTTGTTGCTGCTGCGTCCAGACGGGGTCACGCGTTCACACACGGGGTCACACGTCCACTGGCCGTAAGCTGATTTTAGATCAGCCAGACTGGCTTTGAGGATCAATGAACAGCAGATTTTTGGAACTAATCCTTTGGTGTTTGGTGTGTTTGCTGCTCTGAGCGTATTTAGATGGAATCTGACAGCTGCTGAGATGCAGATGAGTTCTGTAAACGTCTGCTTCAGGAGTCAGTGAAAAGATGCTGTGACGTATTTAGTCTGGACAGTATCTATAGGACAGTCAGCTCTTTATCTGTTACGATGTCTGTACATTTCGTGCACGTGTCGGAGAAGATACCAGAAGATGACTTTAAACACCGAGGGACTAAAAGGGATTCTGAGCAACTCCATATATTTCTTCTATCATCCTGTTTGGTCACAGCTTTAAGTCTGTGATATTAAAATCATCCATTTCTGGTTATTCTATTAGGGGTCATGGGGGTCGAGAACATATCCCACTTTCTCAGCTTTCATCCTGTAGCTGAGATTTTAAAACTGGGTCATGACATTTTACTGTGGATTTAAAGTTGTCTTAAAAACTGTAGAACTAGAACGTGCACTAAGATGATGCATTGATCTGGTCGAGAAATAATGTTCAACCAGCAGAGGAAAGCTTTTAAAAATGGCAACAAGTCTTTATAACATGGTAAAACAGGCTGAGCTTAGGCCCTGAGGCCAGTTTGTTCTGGCGTTTATGCTGGATTCTGTAGCGGGAAGTGTTCTGCAGCTCCTCCGGGGCCGCATGCTGGTCCTACATAAGTTCCTTCTCCTGCTGAGGCTGATATCACTTTACAGCTGGGTGCACTGAGACAAGTCCGAGGAAGTGTTTTGTCCAAGGTCGCAGAGAAGTAGGATGAGTGGGATTCAAACCCAGGTCTACACATTAATAGACCAGCTTATTGTCCGCTAGTTCTGGAAATGCTGAGGTTACAAAATTATTTTCACCAGGCCAGGCTTCCACATCGATGTTTTGTCTGTAGACTGGTCTTCTACATTGGTGAAGTTAGATTGAAATTTGATATTCAGACGGGACCGTCGAAAAAGTATGACTACAAAAAAGTGTAAATCTAACAATTGGCGAGTTTTTTTTTTTTTCTTGTTTTGGTAACTATTTTATTCACTGCCCAATAAATAAGCATGTGCTGTTTAAAGTGTAAAAAAAAAAAGCTGAAAAACACCTCCCATTTGATAAAAACAAATTCTTATTGGAATGTCGAAATATTAACCTTGGGCCAGAAAATGTTTTGGAGATCATTTTAATCTTAATTTTACAAACGCTTTTCCAGTTTTCATGACAGAGGTCTGGCAGGTAAAGTTGAGGTTCTGTTCATATTTCAGACCCTTCACAAAGCAGACAAATGTGCAACCTGGGCCTAACTTTTATTGTCTTGGTTTTTTTTTTCTCAATAGGTTTTCCAGTTTTCATCAGGACGCCCATGCAATATCTTATCGGTGGCAATATGCTTATTTCATGATCAAAATAGAGCCAGGGAACAAGCCTATTATGGTGAAATTAGCAGGCTGTGGCCATAATTTCATGTTTTTCCTCAATAGCTTTTACAAATGTCAACCTATTTCTGTGAAAATTGCTTTAATTTAATCTGGGGACATATCCTCACCTTGCACTAGCTTTCTTTTTGTGGAAAAATCCCAACATCAAGGTTAAATAAGGAGCCAGAGGCCCAAATCTCATGGTTTTTCTCAATAGCTTTTTCAATTGTCAACCTATTTCTGGGGAAATTGCTTTAATTTAATCTGGAGACATATGAGAACCTCCATGACCAGTAGAAAATCAAGGACCGAGACGTCCCCCAGTATGGCGCAGGCGGGGCCCCACCCTGGAGCCAGGCCTGGACTTGGGGCTCGCACGCGAGTGCCTGGTGGTCGGGCCTTAGCCCATGGGGCCCGGCCGGGCTCAGCCCGAAAGAGTGACGTGGGCCCGCCCTCCTGTGGGCTCACCACCTGCAGAGGAGACCATGGGGGTCGGGTGCAGAGAGGATTGGGTGGCGGTCGAGGGCGGGTGGCCCAGCGGCCCGGTCCATGCTCACAGCCCCTGGCTGTTGGGACGTGGAATGTCACCTCGCTGGGGGGGAAGGAGCCTGAACTTGTGCGGGAGGTTGAGAGATACCGACTAGAGATAGTCGGGCTCACCTCCACTCACAGCTTGGGCTCTGGTACCCAACTCCTGGAGAGGGGCTGGACGCTTCATTTTTCTGGCGTTGCCCACAGGGAGAGGCGGAGAGCTGGGGTCGCATTGCTTATTGCTCCCCAGCTCAGTCGCCATGTGTTGGAGTTTACTCCAGTGAACGACAGGGTCACGTTCCTACGCCTTCGGGTCGGGGACAGGTCTCTCACCGTTGTCTCGGCCTATGGGCCGAGCGGCAGTGCAGAGTACCCGACCTTCTTGGAGTCCCTGGGAGGGGTACTAGATAGCGCTCCGACTGGGTACTCCATTGTTCTCCTGGGGGATTTCAACTCCCACGTGGGCGGCGACAGTGAGACCTGGAGGGGCGTGATCGGGAAGCATGGCCTCCCCGATCTGAACCCGAGTGGTGTTCAGTTGTTGGACTTCTGTGCTAGTCACGAACACCATGTTTGAGCACAAGGGTGTCCATAAGTGCACGTGGCACCAGGACACCCTGAGCCGGAGGTCAATGATCGACTTTGTAGTCGTATCATCTGACCTTCGGCCACATGTCTCAGACACTCGAGTGAAGAGAGGGGCAGAGCTGTCGACCGATCACCACCTGGTGGTGAGTTGGATCCGCTGGGAGGAAAGGAAGCCGGTCAGTCCTGGCAGGCCCAAACGTATCATGAGGGTCTGCTGGGAACAACTGGCGGAACCCTCTGTCAGCTAGGTCTTCAACTCCCACCTCCGGGAGAGCTTCTCCCAGATCCCGGGGGAGGTTGGTGACATGGAGTCAGAGTGAACCATGTTCTCCACCTCCATTGTCGATGCGGCCGCTCATAGCTGTGGTCACAAGGTCTCTGGTGCCTGTCACGGCGGCAATCCCCAAACCTGGTGGTGGACACCGGAAGTAAGGGATGCAGTCAAGCTGAAGAAGGAGTCCTACTTATCTTTGTTGGTACGTGGGACCCCGGAGGCAGCTGATTCGTACCGGCAGGCCAAGCGTGCCGCAGGCCGTGCGGTTGCAGAAGCAAAAACTCAGGTCTGGGAGGACTTCTGGGAGGCCATGGAGGAGGACTATCGGTCGGCCTTGAAGAGATTCTGGCAAACCGTCTGACGCCTCAGGAGGCGGAAGCAGCTCTCCACCAGCACTGTTTATGGTGTGGGTGGGGAGCTGTTGACCCTGACTGGGGATGTTGTCGGGCGGTGGAAGGAATACTTCGAGGATCTCCTCAATCCCATCGTCACGTCTTCCGAAGAGGAAGCAGAGACTGGGGACTCAGAGGCGGACTCATCCATTACCCAGGCCAAAGTCACCGAGGTGGTTAGAAAGTTCCTTGGTGGCAAGGCTCCTGGGGTGGATGAAATCCGTCCTGAGTACCTTAAGTCTCTGGATGTTGTGGGACTGTCTTGGCTGACACACCTCTGCAACATCACGTGGCGATTGGGGACAGTGCCTCTGGATTGGCAGACCGGGGTGGTGGTTCCTCTGTTTAAGAAGGGGGACCGGAGGGTGTGTTCCAACTATAGGGGGATCACACTCCTCAGCCTCCCTGGTAAGGTCTATTCCAGAGTACTGGAGAGGAGAATTCGACCAATGGTCGAACCTCGGATTCAGGAGGAGCAGTGTGGTTTTTGTCCTGGTCGCGGCACACTGGACCAGCTTTACATGCTCCATCGGGTGCTCAAGGGTTCATGGGAGTTCGCCCAACCAGTCCACATGTGTTTTGTGGATCTGGAG
Organism: Thalassophryne amazonica; assembly: GCF_902500255.1. Lineage (NCBI taxonomy): Eukaryota > Metazoa > Chordata > Actinopteri > Batrachoidiformes > Batrachoididae > Thalassophryne > Thalassophryne amazonica. Next base: position 92,641,292 of record NC_047117.1, on the reverse strand, counting down.
AAGGCGTTCGACCGTGTCCCTCGGGGCACTCTGTGGGGGGTGCTCCAGGAGTACGGGGTCCGGGGTCCTTTGCTAAGGGCTATCCGGTACCTTGGTTCGCATTGCCGGTAGTAAGTCAAACCTGTTTCCAGTGCACATTGGCCTCTGCCGGGGCTGCCCTTTATCACCGGTTCTGTTAATTATTTTTATGGACAGAATTTCTAGGCGCAGCCAGGGTGTAGAGGGGGTCTGGTTTGGGAACCACAGAATCTCATCTCTGCTGTTTGCGGACGATGTGGTTCTGTTGGCTTCGTCAAATCAGGACCTTCAGCGTGCAGTGGGGCGGTTTGCAGCCGAGTGTGAAGCGTCCGGGATGAAAATCAGCACCTCCAAATCCAAGGCCATGGTTCTCGACCGGAAAAGGTGCTTTGCCCTCTTCAGGTCGGTAGAGTGTCCTTGCCTCAAGTGGAGGAGTTTAAGTATCTTGGGGTCTTGTTCGTGAGTGAGGGATGGATGGAACGTGAGATCGATAGACGGATCGGTGCAGCATCTGCAGTGATGCGGTCGCTGTATCGGACCGTCGTGGTGAAGAGAGAGCTGAGTAGGGGGGCAAAGCTCTCGATTTACCGATCGATCTATGTTCCGATCCTCACCTATGGTCATGAGATTTGGCTCATGACCGAAAGAACGAAATCGCGAGTACAGCGGCCGAGATGAGTTTCCTCCACAGGGTGGCTGGGCGCTCCCTTACAGATAGGGTGAGGAGCTCGGTCACTCAGGAGGAGTTCGGAGTCAAGCCGCTGCTCCTCCACATCGAAAGGAGTCAGCTGAGGTGGCTCAGGCATCTTTTCCGGATGCCCCCTGGAAGCCTCGCTGGAGAGGTGTTCCGGGCACGTCCCATTGGGAGGAGGCCCCGGGGAAGACCCAGGACACGCTGGAGGGACTACATCTCTCGGCTGGCTTGGGAACGCCTTGGGGTTCCCCCGGAGGAGCTGGGGGATGTGTGTGTGGATCGGGAGGTCTGGGCGGCTTTGCTTGAGCTGCTGCCCCCGCGACCCGACTCCGGATAAAGCGGAAGAAAATGGATGGATGGATGGAGACATATCCTCACCTTGCACAAGCTTTCTTTTTGGGGAAAAATCCCAACATCAAGGTTAAATAAGGCACCAGAGGCCCAAATTTCAGGGGTTTTTTCTCAGTAGCTTTTTCAAATGTCAACCTATTTCTGGGGAAATTGCTTTAATTTAATCTGGGGACATATCCTCACCTTGCATGAGCTTTCTTTTTGTGGAAACCAAAAACCATAGCATGACAATTTTTATTGAATTGTAGTCTTCCTACACTCAACAAAAATATAAACGCAGCACTTTTGGTTTTGCTCCCATTTTGTATGAGATGAACTCAAAGATGTAAAACTTTTTCCACATACACAATATCACCATTTCCCTCAAATATTGTTCACAAACCAGTCTAAATCTGTGATAGTGAGCACTTCTCCTTTGCTGAGATAATCCATCCCACCTCACAGGTGTGCCATATCAAGATGCTGATTAGACACCATGATTAGTGCACAGGTGTGCCTTAGACTGCCCACAATAAAAGGCCACTCTGAAAGGTGCAGTTTTATCACAGCACAATGCCACAGATGTCACAAGATTTGAGGGAGCGTGCAATTGGCATGCTGACAGTAGGAATGTCAACCAGAGCTGTTGCTCGTGTATTGAATGTTCATTTCTCTACCATAAGCCGTCTCCAAAGGCGTTTCAGAGAATTTGGCAGTACATCCAACCAGCCTCACAACCGCAGACCACGTGTAACCACACCAGCCCAGGACCTCCACATCCAGCATGTTCACCTCCAAGATCGTCTGAGACCAGCCACTCAGACAGCTGCTGAAACAATCGGTTTGCATAACCAAAGAATTTCTGCACAAACTGTCAGAAACCGTCTCAGGGAAGCTCAACTGCATGCTCGTCGTCCTCATCGGGGTCTCGGCCTGACTCCAGTTCGTCGTCGTAACCGACTTGAGTGGGCAAATGCTCACATTCGCTGGCGTTTGGCACGTTGGAGAGGTGTTCTCTTCACGGATGAATCCCTACCATCTGGTAGGCGATACAGAGTCCCTCAGTGCAAATTGAATCGCTTTAAAAACTCATTTGTGCCCACGTCAATTAGAGTCTTAAATATGGTTCCTGGGATAGGTAGTAGGATTGTGCGTTAATGACATGGTGGCATTGTTATTTTAGTATTATTTATTCACTGTCAGTATTTTCCTTAACCATATGTGGGAGATGGCTGTGCAATAGGGGTATGTGTTTTTTAGGGATATGTGTATTAGGGATGTGCAATATGTATGATTGGTGTGTGTATTAAGTTATGTAATATGCATGAGTCATGTAATTATGTCATGGCAGTTTTACTTTTTACTTGTGCAGCTCTTGGAGTCCAAGACAAATTTCCCGGAAGGGACAATAAAGTGTATCGTATCGTATCGTACCTAAGAAATATTAAACCATTTAATGAGTACTCTGCAATGCAAACTGTATTCATCTGAACATACTACAACAGTGTGTGTTGAACATATCGATATTAACAGAAGATCTGAGCAGTCTGTGTTTTTTTTTTTTTATTGTGGGATGGAGGATCACGATGAAGCACAATGAGTAAGTTCTTCACATTAGGTATATGCAAAATGAGGTTCACAACCTCATAGAAAAACATCTTTGATCCCTGGTCAAATATTTTTTGATATATATTTTTCATCCAAAGCCTCCCACAGTGAGCTGTCCTCTACAGGACTCTCATTTACAATTAGAGGTGCTGGATAATTGAGACTGCTGCTGAAAAGGATATCATCTTATAAAATAAAATTAAGTTGAGGTAAACAGACTCTAATGTGTAGACAATTGTCTAATAAATAATAACTCAGCTTTGTTTTTCCTAACAAAAGAAGTAAATATATTGTCCCGGGGCAGCACGGTGGTTTAGTGGTTAGCACTGTTGCCTCACAGCGAGAAGGTCATGGGTTCACTTCCCACCTGTGGCCTTTCTGTGTGGAGTTCATGTTCTCCCCGTGTTTCCTCCGGGTGCTCCTGTTTCCTCCCACATCCAAAGACATGCGGGTTAGGTGGATTGGGATCTTTAAATTGTCCATATGTGTGTGAGTGTGTTTGTTTGTGTGTTTGTGGCCCTGTGACAGACTGGCATCCTGTCCTGAGTGTACCCCGCCTCGCGCTCTATGACTGCTGGGATAGGCTCCAGCCCCCCGCGACCCTTAAGTGGACTAAGCGGTTGAGAATGACTGAGTGTGTGTGATATATTGGTGAAGAACCAAATGTCTGTAGACTCAGGGATTCCATATAATACATGAATAGAGTAACACTCCATGCTCCTGTTTACCCGGACTGTCTGTGACATGTCGGAGGTGCTACCACCACACCTGTGTGCAGAAACCTCCAATGGATGAGGAATATCTGTGCCCTGGGTGCCAATGATGGTGACCCTCGTCAACACATCTAACAGGGAATGTTTTTTCCTGAATCTGTTTGTGTGGTCTACTAGATTTAGAAACACTTCAATGATTAGTTACTGATTGTTAGTCATTTGTTGATTAAAACATCTATTGTAACATTGTTTTATTGGGTTTATTGCAACTACAATAGTTCTTGTTTATTTTTTTCATTGAATGGATTAAATATTTATTTTAATATTGTATTTCTTATCATGTTTGCGGTGGTGTTATAATTACAACAGTTTATTTATAAATTCTTTTATATTATTCCTTAAATATGTTAGAATCCTCTCACCCTTGTTATTCAATATGAACAATTTGAGTATTTGTGTTACCAGAGTGCCAGCTGGCTGTTGCTGTACAGATGTAATTCTAAATAACTTAATGTAGGCTGACGATCTTGTTTTTGCTCCTTGTGTGAAGGGCGTTCAAAGGCTAGTGGATATTTGTCCTGAGTATGGTGTTGCTAATGATATTTTGTACAAGTCTCAACATATGCTGTTGTTTGACAGCTTTTTATGCACTCAGTGAAGCTGCCCCCCCCCCCCCCCCAACATAAAAAAAAAATCCAAGCAAGCATACTGAGTGGTTAGTGCTTCGTTTGTGCATATTTGTGCCGTTAAAATTGTCATTTGTTCTGCTATGCTTTTGGAGATATTAAGGATTATTTTTTAGGTCATTCAGAGGTCACCATCCACCAGCTTGCTCCAAAATGAACCAGACTAGTCTACTTTTTTAGTGCTTCGTTTGTGTTGATTTATGCTGTTAAATTTTACATTTGTGCTGCAATATTTTCTGAGATATTAAGAGTTTTATGTACAGAGGATCACATATCTGGACCCTAATTGATTACGTCTTTGGTCTGCAACATTTATAATGTGTTAATGTTTATCTGTGTATAATAACATCTGAGGATGTTCAACTCTTGTTATTGTTGGAAAATGTCTTTTTGAAATGACTTTATGCCTTTGTTTGTAATTTTTTTAAATAAAAGTCCAGTGACAAAATATAAAAAACATTTTATTTTAATAAATGATTTACCTTTTAATGAACTGTGCTTTATCTTTACTTCGTCAATCACATTTCTGTCATAAGACATTAAATTCAATTGCTTTATTTCGGAGCGTGGAGTGTTTTTTTTTTTTTTTTTTGTAACTTTACTAAAAAAATGAACAGTATTAAGAGCATTCTATACTCCCCATTAAAAACTAAATAAAGCAGTGGTGTTTCACAATGTATCAACAAGTATTCCAAAAAATAAAATAAAATAACTGACCTTTACACAATTTTACCATCTCAGTGGTATTATTACAACCCTCAAATAAATCTGATTTCAAGACACAGTAAATGGACTTGTGAAATACAGAGCTTTTAGTTAAAATACAGTTAGCATATATGTTATACCTAGCATTTTCAAAATTGAACAGGTAATACTTTCATTTGCAAATGCACAAAAGACTGAAGTGTGTGTAGCTTGCTGGAGACTGATATGCTTGAGTCTTCAGGCAGATTATATGGGCCAGAATTAATTTTTTGTGTGGATACAATGAAATATTTTACCAAAAATAAAATCAAAACCACGCCCCTGCCACAAGCCACTGCTGGGCTATTGAGGAAAAACATGAAATTTGGGCCTCTGGCTCCTTATGTAACCTTGATGTTGGTATTTTTCCCCAAAAAGAAAGCTCGTGCAAGGTGAGGATATGTCTCCAGATTAAATTAAAGCAATTTCCCCAGAAATAGGTTGACATTTGAAAAAGCTATTGAGAAAAAAACATGAAATTTGGGCCTCTGGCTCCTTATTTAACCTTGATGTTGGGATTTTTCCCCAAAAACAAAGCTCGTGCAAGGTGAGGATATGTCCCCAGATTAAATTAAAGCAATTTCCCCAGAAATAGGTTGACATTTGAAAAAGCTATTGAGAAAAAACCTGAAATTTGGGCCTCTGGCTCCTTATTTACCCATAAAGTTGGGATTTTTCCCCAAAAAGAAAGCTCGTGCAAGGTGAGGATATGGCCACAGATTAAAATGAAGCAATTTGCCAGAAAAAGGATGATATTTGGAAAAGCTAATGAGGAAAAACCTGAAATTTGGGCCTCTGGCACCTTATTTAACCCTGATGTTGGGATTTTTCCCCAAAAAGAAACCTTGTGCAAGGTCAGGATATGTCCCCAGATTAAAATAAAGCAATTTCCCCAGAAATAGGATAGTAAGTCCCTTCGGCTGCTCCCTTGTTTGCACTTGGGGTCGCCACAGCAAATCCAAGGTGGATCTGCATGTTGAATTGGCACAAGTTTTACGCCGGATGCCCTTCCTGACGCAACTCCACATTACATGGAGAAATGTGGCAGGGGTGGGATTTGAACCCGGAACCTTCTGAACTGAAACCAAGCGCATTAACCACTTGGCCACCACCCCTATGATATTTAAAAATCCTATTGAGGCAAAACATTAAATTTTGGCTTCTGGCACCTTATTTAACCCTGATGTTGGGATTTTTCCACAAAAACAAAGTTAGTGCAAGGTGAGGATATGGCCCCAGATTAAAATAAAGCAATTTGCCTTATGCTTGGATGAAAATTGTAAAAGCTATTGAGAAGTAACTGAAAAAGTTAGGTCCAGGATCCATATTTGCCCTTGATTCTTGAAATCTTCCAATGAATAAAGGTTCTGAAAGGTGGCCACTTTGAAAGGGATGACAATAAAGTTGATCAGGTTCTATGGTGTAAATGGTAGTTCAGCCAAGGTTACATATTTGACCATCATGTCAAGATTTTGTACGGGGTGTTTGGGTTTCACTGACTGCGTGAATGACGGTGTATTTAACTGTATCCTCGCCGAATGTCGCCAAAATCAAACTAACTTCACAACGGTTTAACTTCTGCACATCACACAGACTGCGCCCTCCTGCGGTTGGTGGACGTAATAATCCATTACTTTGTAAGTTTGTATTTAAAATGCCTTTGATCTTTAAATACTAAATCTTTGTTGTGGAGAAGTTAAAATCAAATGACTCTTTATTTTTCACATTTGATTATTTAAAGCAAATTATAATTGTTGAAAGAAAAAAATGTTTTTGGTTGCTTAGTGGTTAGCACTCACTGTTGCCTCACACCAAGAAGGTTGTGGGTTCGATTCCCACCTTTCTGTGTGGCGTTTGCATGTTCTCGCTGTGTTTGCGTGGGTTCCCTCTGGGTGCTCTGGCTTCCTCCCACAGACATGCATGTTGGGTGAACTGAATACTTTAATCAATATAAAAATGGATGGATTGTTTTATGCCTCAGATGAATCTGTGTACCTGAAGATGGAGACGAGCTGCTGAATGAGGGACCATCCACAGACAGTGCACAGTAAAATCACCAGTGTTAAATGAACACTGACGGTGAACATATGGTCCTACACTGGCCACAGTGGGACCATATGTTCACTGTCAGTGTTCATTTAACACTGTCAGTTTTTGTTTTACACTGGTAATTTTACTGTATGGAACAGCTGGTATTTTATTCATTTGCCCACATGTGACGTCACAAATGTCTCAGCATCTCCTCATGACCTCAAAAGCAGCAGGAGTGTGTCAGGTCACATGAAGACGATTCAAAAATCACAATGTTAGTTGATCAATAACGACTGTCTTCTTGCTGGAGTTTCACATCATTTCAGTAAGTGATGAATGTGACAGTAACCTGAAAGGGTCACTGTCAAATTTTTTGTGTCCACCAAACTCACTAGTTGGACTCCACTTTAACCTAAAATTATATGAGGGGGGAAAAAACTGACATCAGAGAACAACAATTCGTTTCTCTTTAACCTCCTAGGGCCTGGCATCCACATATGTGGACATGACATTTTTGGTTGTCTAATCCATAAACTAAGTTTTGTTTCATGAGAACCTCCGGGTCTTAGGAGGTTAAATGAACTTTTAATTAGAATTATGTCATAATTCGGTTAATTTGTGAATAATGTGTATTATCATTATTATTATGACACAGAAAAATCTCTTTATTGTTGATGTTGGAGGTTTGATTGTAGAAAGAACGTGAAATCCTTTGACACTGACGTCACGGCGTGGGCGGGACCCTCGTGCGGTGACGCAGTTCGTGGGTTGCTCCTCTCGGGAGGATTTGAATGTTTTTTGGAAGCTGAAGGATTTCCGTCCCGCGCGCACTTTTTCACTTTCCCCACATGAACTTTTCGGGCGCGTGCGCGCTCCCATGGCACCCTGCTCGCGGACGATGGGGTCGACTCGTCGGTGTCGGACCCTGCTGTCTCTCGGTCTGAATTTCTTGGCCCTGTTTTTCTCCGTCACGGCGTTCATCACCACGTACTGGTGCGTGGGCACCCAGAGGGTCCCCAAACCCAAGTGCAGCAAGCTGCGCACGCACCAGTGCATAGACTACGGCGTGAACGAGACCGACCCCAACAAGGTGGTCTACAGCTGGGAGACCGGGGACGACAGGTTCCTGTTCCGCCAGTTCCACACCGGGATCTGGATTTCATGCGAGGAGAACATCCACGATGAAAGTAAGAGGGTCTGCTGATGGTTCGGAGAGGTACTGCGCCTTAGGGAGATGTTCTGGAGCTCAACACGAACTGGTTTACGTTAAAAAAATGTCCAGTTTTTCATTAGAATTAAAAAAAAAAATAAGTCAGTTTAATCTAGATTGAGGTGTTTTTAAACTCTTTTCTCAATTTATGGGGTTATGTTTCTGATACTTTATTACACTGTAATAACATTAGAACCTGTGATGGGAGCAGTAGGATCGCGTCACCAATAACGTCATAAAGGGTTGTCTAGATAAACAGAAACAGCTGCTGTTTTCTGTCTAGCGCTGTCCATGGTGCTGAAGCTCCTGTCAGCAAACCGCACACAAACTTTCTGACCTACTTAAATGTTCAGAGTGCAGGTGAGTATTTAGAGATCACGTGACTCTGCACGGTCTACCAATCCCATTGGTGGACCAGATTTGCGTGTGAGTAACCATGGTAATGAAAGGTTGAGGTCAAAGGTGAGATCAGTCTGGATGTGTCCTCTTTGTTTTGTTCACGGCTTCATTTAACAGACGACCAAAGGAAACATCACATCTGTAGCAGTGTTTCAGAGGTCTTTATTTGTTTGTTTGTTTGTTTGTTTAACACTGAGGGTGATGGAGAACAGCTGGTTTCTTCTGAGATGCTTCAGTCACTTTGAATTTAACTGATTGTGGTGCAGCTCTTAATTTTCTTAAACTGCAGGAGGACCAGATGGTCGCCTCCATTAGAGTCACACAGTTACTGTCCAGTGTCATATAACCCACATTATATTAACTAGGATTAAATTAAAGGGCTCATATTTATACAAATTCTCCAAATTTTACTCCATGTCAGCAGGTGTAACTGTTATTAAACTTTGTAGTCAAAATGTCTTTATAGACTCTGCGGTGATGCGTTCTAAAAGAATGATTCCAGATCACTACAATCCATGTTTCAGACCTGATTTTTCTTGTATGGCAGGATCTTTTCTACATCCAGAGACACAAAAGGTGGAACTCTGGTTAATTCTAGAAACACTGCGATCTATTTAGAGTTACAATAGAATTAAGTGCAGGATGCAGGAGGGTTTACTTTGTGATGCTGAAATCTTCAACTTTCTTTGAGTCTTGTTTGCTAAAATATGTGCTGGTCTGTGACGGCGTTTGTGTGTGTGTGTGTTGTGTTGTGCATGAGGTGAGAGATGCCGAAGCTTCATCGATTTGGCTCCTGCATCAGAGAAAGGTGAGTGAAAGTCAAACTGTCCTTCCTCCTGTAGTAGCTCTTTCATTTCAGTCTCTACATGTTGCAGTTGTTTTTAATGTGGCCTGAAAGTGAACAGAAAAAAGATGTTTGAAGTTTAAACCCTCCACTGTAATAAATAGTGTTTGTGCAAAATCATGACATTTTTTTCTGAAGATTTGGAATCAGGAGCAAATCCATATTTTACTTTGTCAATTTTGTAAAAGTGGATTTTTTTTGTTATTTTCGAGGGAAATGATGCACAGAACTCAAACAAGTAAGTTGCCCATAAGAGCAAAATAAACGACTGTAAGATCATTTTTGGCTGTTAGTCCGTCTTATTTTCCCCAGAAGTTAACTTCTCAAATGAATTAAGTGTTGAGACCTCGCTGCACATTTACACTGTCTCACGGTGTTAAAGCCTCCGATCGGCTCTCCGGGGCTCGGGTTAAAGTTACCGTGTGTTAGTTTACATTTACACACTGTCTCACGGTGTTAAAGCCTCCGATCGGCTCTCCGGGGCTCGGGTTAAAGTTACAGTGTGTTAGTTTACATTTACACTCTGTCTCACGGTGTTAAAGCCTCCGATCGGCTCTCCGGGGCTCGGGTTAAAGTTACAGTGTTAGTTTACATTTACACACTGTCTTACGGTGTTAAAGCCTCCGATCGGCTCTCCGGGGCTCGGGTTAAAGTTACAGTGTGTTAGTTTACATTTACACTCTGTCTCACGGTGTTAAAGCCTCCGATCGGCTCTCCGGGGCTCTGGTTAAAGTTACAGTGTGTTAGTTTACATTTACACACTGTCTTACGGTGTTAAAGCCTCCGATCGGCTCTCCGGGGCTCGGGTTAAAGTTACAGTGTGTTAGTTTACATTTACACTCTGTCTCACGGTGTTAAAGCCTCCGATCGGCTCTCCGGGGCTCCGATTAAAGTTACTGTGTGTACATTTTTGAACACAGTCTCACACACACTACGTCAATCCAATATCACTTTGTTTTTATTATTCTGCTTTGCTTTAATAAGTTTCCAGCCAATTCTGAATGTGCAAATAGAATTGGATGGATTTCTGCTGTAACCAGGGCGAGGCTGTCCTCATTGTTTGACGTTGTGTTTTATCGTGTTTGGACAGACTGACGCTCGCTCTCATCCAACCATTGTGTGTAATGATTAGAACCTAAAACCATGTGAGGGGGAGACTGGAGAAGATACAACATCTGATCTTTTACTGAAGTCAGATTACATTTGGCAGGATTCATTTGAAAGCTGAACAAGATTTAGATGAGAGTGACGTCAGGTCATCAGGTCCTGTTTGTCACTTCAGGAACAGCTGAGATTGTCCAGATGTCCAGATTACATGATTGTCTCATAGATAAAAAAAAAAAAAAAAAACAGATTCTTTGGAGTAGCTGAGAACATACCCAGTCAATATGAATATTTCAGATTAAAGTCATCTCACTATGGACACCAAAATACTCTCAACAGTCTTTCTAAAAAAATGAAAACATTAATTTTTTTTAATCTATTTATTATGCTATATTACATTATTGTACTTTATTATATTATGCTTTGTTATATTGATTATATTGTTAGATCAAAGCCTCTAGATCTCAATTGTGGAATGTAAAATGTTTTGATGTTCTAAATAATGAAGACTTTTATTTGTTAAATTATATATATATGTGTGTGTGTGCACGCGTGTGTTTCATTATCTATTTATGTTATCTTATGCTTTTAACTGAACAGATTACAGCCTTTGCAAATTAATTCTGTAATGTAAAAAGTTTTGATGTTCTTTTTTAAGTGTACATATGTTATAAAGGTTTTTTTTTTTTTTTCTTTTTTTTTTTGGCTGGTGTTGCTGGGGGGGGGGGGGGGGGGGGGGGGGGGGGGGGGGGGGGGTGTTGGTTGGTTGAGGTACACCAAACAGGCAATATCTAATAATATCTAATGATGGTCAGTGACAGCATTGAATTGACACAGTTAGAGGTTCAGATGAATTTGACATTCAATATCAAACAATCATATATTTTTATTACAGGGCACACTGATGAAGCAGTGATGGCAGGGTTTTGTTTTCAATGATATCTGTCTGTAGATAAGGTAACTTAAAAACTGTTGGATGGATTTCCTTCAAATGCAGTGGAGATATTATTTGGGTGGATATCTGGAGGTGTGCAGATTTTGAAGCCATTTGAACAAAGGTCAAGGAAAACAGTTGGAAAACTCCTTTTTGTATATCTCAACAATTAAGAAGCCTCGATGGAGGATCTAAAGCATATATTGATCAGAAAAATATTTGTGATTGGTGTGAATGGTCTCATGATGAAGTCACACAGAAGTCATGTGACGATTACAGACAGATGTATATTTACTTGTACATTTATATTGTGGTGTGCAGCGAGCACAGCATCAGCCCTCTGCTGACTTTTATTTAAATTGTTTTAAGATGATAAATGTTTAGAAAAATTGTAACTAACCAATGTTGACAGTTACTTAACACCAGCACCAGCGTAGATTATGTCTAAATCATCACCACAGGATGGTTTCTTTTAGGTTTCATCCACTGCAGCCTGATTGGCTGCTGCTATGAGTTCTATACTCATTAATTATGTAACTAAACTTACTAATCACCAACAATAACCACAGGACTTGTTGCACATTAAATACAACAATAAATTTGTGAAACTTACACAGGAGGACATGAACAACATCCATATCTGCACAATAATCCAGCAATGTTCTTGATACTGTTAGGTTTACATTGTGTATATTGCCCCCTAGGTGTTACTGGAGACCTTATTGTACACTTTTGAATGACAGATGTTAAATTTGTGTTTGTGTTTCCATCCTGGAATTCCCCACGTTGGATTTGAGCATTTAAAATGAATTCAAAAACTTCACACAGTCACCATAGTAAAACTGGTCACCATGGTAACCGGTTGTATCGGGATGTGATGTTGTGCAGGTATGCTGTGGCTGTCGCTAGTCTCCGAGCTCTTGTACATTTGTCTGATGGTGGTCGGCTTCAGCCTCTTGTGTTTGGAGCTCGTCCACTCCAGCAGCGTTATCGACGGACTCAAACTCAACGCCTTCGCTGCTATCTTCACTGTGATGTCAGGTGACCAGTACACATGCTTTCAGTTTGTTCTTAATAGCCTTTAATACACTAGAGTCAAATATTTATTTTTATTACAGCAGGTAAAAAAGTACTCACTCATAATTAGATGATTACATGAAAATAAAAAGTTTTCATATAATGTTTGTGAATAAGTTTATATATGAAGCCATTCTAATTTCAACATGCTGAAGAAAGTTGTCATCTATTAAGGTTTAATCATGGGTCATAAACAGATGACCACTAATCTTTGACCGGCCCCCGGGCCGCTAGTTTGAAATTATCTACAATGACAGGCCTTTGACTGGACCCCGGGCCACTAGTTTGAGACATTTTACAATGAAGTGTCTTTGACCGGCCCTCGGGCCACTAGTTTAAGAGGGTTTACAATGACGGGTTATGAAGTAAGGTGGTTTGCAAATCCTGTCCAAAATAAGGCCATTTTCAGAATACATCGGTATGAATTATTTGGAGAGAGCAGAAACATGAGCATTTGTGTGGAAAAAGTGTTAAAAGGATCACAATAAATCAACTGTGGCTTTAAAGACAGATTTAAATCTTGAACTTGATATACAGCAGTATTCAGGCTGGTCAAAGAGAATCTGATTAAAATTAAATCACAATAAAAATTGAAATAAAATTGAATATACAGGATGGGCCAATAAAATTTTACCACTTTCTAAATTCATACAATTTCCAAAATAACAAAGATTTCTTTTTCATTTTCAGGAATATCAATTCCTGAAAATGAAAGTTCTCATTTCAAAAACTTGTGTACAATCAAAAAGTGGTGACATTTTATTGGCCCACCGTGTAAATAAAATATTGAGCTATAATGTAAAAAATGTGTTAAATCTATTCTTGCTTGAAAACTGAAATGATTTGTTTCTATTTTATTATTATTAGTTATTATTATTATTATTATTAATAATAATTACAGCCTTTTGTTATTATTGATATCATTCACTTTAATATGTATTGACCTGAAAATGTGTGTAGACAGGTCATGCAAATTAAAGGAAAAACTTTAACAAATGAGTGTAAAAGACATGAATGACCCTGTCCAAAGGTCACAGGGGGTCACTGATGGCTTGGTGAATCACATCATAATCACCAGATCTCCACCACATCATCAAAACCCCACATGAAATAATGTGTTTAGGAAGAAAAGCATTCCATCCCTGCAGTAGAATTCTGGACACTTCTGGAATCGATGCACGTTGGTGACCCAACACTGAAAGAGACTTTTTTTAACGTGGCTTTTCCTTTCATTTATGGCACGTCTTTTTGACTGCACGCTGTCTTTCAGGTCTTCTCGGCATGGTGGCCCACGTGATGTACACGCAGGTCTTCCAGGTCACTGTCAGCCTGGGTCCGCCTGACTGGAGGCCATATAACTGGGATTACGGCTGGTCCTTCTGGTACGGTTGCACAATTCAACGTTTGGAGATTAAATAATCTTCAGATCAGCTGTTTGCAAATATATACACGGTTTTATTTTAAAAATCTTTGGAGAGCAGATTGATTTTGTACTCACCTTGTCTAATGAAAACCTCGTGTTGTGGTGGATTAGACTTTGGTGTCTAAAGCCGCCATCCGGCCTTGATTGGAATTATATAACGGGATTATAATTCACCCTTTTACAGTAGAGACAGTCTGCTAAAACTAAAACTCAGGTTAGACACTCAACAAAGTTTGACCTTTTGTGAGCGTTCTACAGAGTGAAGCTGACGGCAGCAGAAGGACGTAACGTGATGGACACTAATCTCAGCAAACACACTGTCAAAATACTGAGCCTGAAATCCAGAATGTGTTTTTCCTTTTACAGCGGATCGGCTTCATGTCTTCTGTTTTTGTCCCCCTTTGTTCTGCAGCCTGGCCTGGGCCTCCTTCACCTGCTGCATGGGGGCGTCAGTCACCACCCTCAACTCCTACACAAAGACCGTCATTGAGTTCAAGAACAAACGCAAAACCTTCCAGCAGAGCATCCAGGAGAAGGACCCACGTGAGGCTTTTGGGTTCTTCCGGGAACATTCTGTGCACTCTGTGTCTAAATCTGTGGAGGTTTATTCGAGCCAGAGCCTGATGAGCAGCAGGAGAACTCCTGCTGCTGCCAACAATCTGGACCTGAGGGACATTCCAGGATCCTTTGGGGAAGATCAGTGCTGAACTAGACTGGACAGTAGGTGGGGCCATTTCTGTCCATTTCCGGTCTGTTTTCCTGAATGTCTCAGTAGGAGCTAGACTGTCCAAAAAAGGACCACGGACAGCGGTGCTGATCTAATGTGAGGGTGTAGAAGACTGAAAATCACTTAAATCGGAAGAACTCCGTTTGAAAAAATGTCACAACAATTCAGACTGTTGAAATTGTAATTGATGAAATCGTGTTGATTCTGTCAGTTTGCAATCACTATTTTATTGGATTCAGTACAACTTTATTTATCATGCCAAATATTTAAGTAAGTTGACCACAAGGGCAGGGAAATGACTGTACGTTGATTTTTTTTTTTAATCTAATTTTTGCCAAAAGTGAACTTCTCAAACGAATAAACAGTTGAGATCTTGCTGCATATTTAAACAGCTTTTGTCTCCATCTAGTGGGTGATGTGAGCGTTTCAGGGCTGCTGGTTCATTTCCTACATGTGAAACCCAAAATTCAGTATAAAAAGGCATTTTTAAAATTTATTTATTTATTTATTTTTGTCAAGCAGCGCTCTGAGCTCCCAGTATTAATGTGTAAAAAGAGGTTTTTAGAGTTTTCAGATATGATGATAGTTTGTTGGAAGAACACAATTTCTCCTGACAAGTGCAACTTACAGTTGTGAATAAAGTCTTGATGTAAATTAATAAAATCAATATTTAAGTTCATAAGTGTGTGTGTGTGTGTGTGTGTGTGTGTGTGTGTGTGTGTGTGTGTGTGTGTGTGTGTGTGTGTGTGTGTGTGTGTGTGTGTGTGTGCATGCACGTGTGTGTTTAAAGTCTCCATGTTCAAAAAAAAAAGTAATTGCTGTTTTGTCACTGGCCTCCATTGATAAAAGTTTCTTCTACTTATGAAATTATGGCAGAACCCACATTCTAATCCAATTACAGTTTTCTTCTGTGAATCTGATTGGTTAAACGTGTGAGATTTCAGACCATAAAATATCACGTGGACGGTGGCAAAATACTAAAACCGTTTCACATTTGATGTGTTACTTCGCCCCCTGACTGCTTTGCTACGCAGGTCTCACTAATGGTGCTCTCAGCTGAGATCAACAGAAACTAGTGCAGCGACAAAGATGCCAAAACGCGTGGATTTAATGGATTTAACTTGATTGATTGATGGATTTACTGTGGATTTAACTCAATGCAACTGATGAGGTGGAGAAATCTGTGGGTCTGCGCACAGAATTTCCAGTTTGGCATGAAGACGCTGTTGCGATGGTAAGCTTTGATGAGTCAACCACACCCTTTCACAACAATTCGCCAACCGAATTACTTACAAAAAACTAAACTGTGCAAACGATGGAATTGGATTAGAATGAGAATAACCCTGCTGTGTCTGATGATTTGCAGACAGCTGGATTACGGTTGCAAATTGAGTTTTTGAGTTTTGAGTTTTAGCTAAAACTCAAAAACTCAATTTGCAACTGGAGTGGCACAGTGGTTAGCACTGGTGCCTCACAGCAAGAAGGCTGTGGGATCGATTCCCTGTCTTTGTGGAGTTTGCATGTTCTCCCCGTGTCTGTGTGGGTTTCCTCCCACAATCAAAAATGTGCTTATTTAGAGTCTGCTCCTTTCTCTGCCCTGGAGCAAGGCAGCATCTCTACATCTGGAGGTGGTCCCCGAGTGCTGGACTGTGGCTGCCCACTGCCCCTAGTGGTTAGATTGTGTCTAACTGTAATTAGGATGGTTAAATGCAGAGGACAAGGTTCATTGTATGTACGTATATATGTGCAATGACAATAAAGGCTCTATTCTATTCTATATCAATTCTTTACGCAGCAAAGTTCATCAATCAGCCTGTGTTTATGTGAGACCTTATTGCAAGATATTTTACCACAACTTCGGTCAACGGCTCATTTGGGGGGGGCAAACAGTTTCAAAATGATGCAGATTCTTCTGTGGCATGATCAGTTTGTTCAAGTTCCTTTGGTCACAAGGTTCTGGACTCTATCATAGGAGGAGCCATCTGTCATCTGGAGGCTTTCCATCTGGTGCACATGGTTTCACAGCTGCAGACAAAGAAGCCTCGTCTCCAGAAGTACCAAAAACATTCAAATGGATTCCTCTTTGAAAGTCAAAAACTTAATGTCAGGATGATTTTCTGCCTCCAGCTTCCAAAATCTTTTAACAAAGACAAAGTGGACTGAAACCAAACACACCGGTCATATGAAGACCATAAATATGGTCTTCAGGTAAAGTGGTGTGGGGAAGCATACCCCCCCCCCCGGAAAAGGAAATCCAATGGCCTTTTTTATTGCATTTCTGGAATCTAAATACTGACTCTCCCACATTGCACCTATTTTAGCCTTTTGTTTCTATCTTTTTTCTTTGTTCAGACATTATATGTCCAGGACTGCCACTAACTACGTAGTATTTGAAACACAAATTGCAACAGAAATGGCACAAGATCAGTTTGAGTATTTCCACAAATTAAAATGCAACTCTAACATTTTCTAGAAAAACTAAAGTAAGTTATAATGCTAAAAAATAAAAGGAGCATGAAGAGGTGGACTGGCACCTCTCTCAGCGCT
The DNA here is from genome assembly GCF_902500255.1 of Thalassophryne amazonica. NCBI lineage: Eukaryota > Metazoa > Chordata > Actinopteri > Batrachoidiformes > Batrachoididae > Thalassophryne > Thalassophryne amazonica. The sequence continues at coordinate 92,624,203 of NC_047117.1, read as the reverse complement.
GCTGGATATTCTTATATATTATTTGAGTTTCATGGTTGAGATTTGATTCGGGTCACCCAAGTCCTATCCCTGACTCCGCCCACAGCAGGTGACAACGATGGAGCTTTTTGTTCAGTAACCATCATCATACTCATTCTGGGCCTGCTGCCGGGCCAACATGGCCTGGATGAGAGCGCTGGAACTTGGCGGAGCTGATTCTTGAGTAGGAGGAGCGAATACTTGAATCATCTCCCCCTCTTCTGCTCGCTGCCGGGCCCGCATGACCTGAGCAAGGGCACCAGAGGATGACGAGTGTACATCAGGTAGGTGATAATTATCTCCATCCTGATCTTCTGCATGCTGCCGGGCCTGCATGACCTGCATCATAGCAGCAGACAAAGAAGACAGCTGATTGTCTGTGTTGTTTCCTTCATTCATCTCTGCGCGCTGTCGGGCCTTCATGGCCTGAGCGAGGGCGCCGGGAGATGATGAGTGTTCCTCAGGTAGCTGGTAGTAATCTCTGTCCTGCTCTTCAGCTCTGTGCCGGGCCAGCATGGCCTGCATCAGAGCAGTGGAGGGGCTGGAAGTGGTGAGATCAGAGGGCACAGGTAGACCACCCAAGCCCGCACTTTCCTCCTCCAACTCAAATTGCCGGCGAGTAAGTAAGACCTGAGCCACGGCATTTGAGCTGGACTGACTGCTTGAGAAACAGCCACCAAAGTACTGGTTGGTGATCTGAAGGACAGGATAAAGTATTGGTAACATTTCAGAACAAAAGAGGATTTGTGGAGAAGAAAGTCTCCAGACCAACCGTGTTCTGATTCTTCTGTTTGCGTTTCTTCTGAGGCCAAGACCTCTGCAGGTTCTGGAGCTTCTCTAACAAGAAGGACTTGTCTTTTCCCTCCTTTGGAACAAAAAGGAAAATGTAATTTGAAATGCAGGACGTGTTTAGTGGTGATAAGGGACCAGCGTGTCATCGTGATGTCACCATACTCACATTAAGAATGCGCTGTCTCAGTCGGCCAATGATCTGCTTCCGACCTCGAGTGATTTGCCAGAAGATGTAGATGATGACCCTGGTCAGAAAGCAATGACAGCCCACGTGCATGGAGCCAGACTGACGTCAGTACTGACACTTTAAATTAGGGCCTCAAACAGTCTAGGGTCAACCTCTGAGCACAGTGAGTCTTTCTGACATTTCAGTGTAATTTAGACGTCATGTGACACTTACAGGACGACGAGTGTGATGAGAAAGAAGAAGAGTTCGCTCCTGATCATATGTTGGTAGATCCAGATGACCCATTCAGAACCCGGGATGTCCTGTAGATCTTCTATCCACACATTAACCACACTGAAGGTGCTGTTGAGTCCACGAAAAGGACCACAGTACTCTGAGGGAGTCAGGCTACAGATCCAGACAAAGATGAAACAAGACTGAAGGTTTGGTTTGGAAACAGGTGGACTGAGATTCTGTCTGAGAATCCAGCTTCTGAGCTCTGCTCTAACTGCAGAACCTGAGCCATAAATGAATGTTCTGTAACAATCATCCTCGTACTATTTAAGTCCTGGTCTTTGAACCCGTACTTGCCAGAGATTTCAGTCTCCTGGAGTGGTGCAGGTGGCAACATTAACTCGTGTTCCTTGTGGTCTATTTTTTTTGCACCTTCTTACAGTGTTTTTGTAGATAGCTGTACTTTTATAGCTGTACTTTTGTTCCTGTCATCAGATTCTTCTCCACCACTGACGCCCACCTGGACCTGGCCGTGATCACACCACACTCCGGTTGGCTCCCAGGGCCTCTACCTTGTTCCAATTCACACACTTTAATAAACCCATTTGTCACTTTCCACTTGATCTGCCTCATTGTATCTGAGTCCAACTGCTTGTTCCTGATCTTTTTGCTGAACACATCTGGGTTTTACTGCGGTTCCACCACCAGATATCAGGCATGGTGACTTTGTTTCCATTCAGTTACAGGAGTAAAACCGTTTCAGAATGAAACCTTGGCAAAAATCGTTATTTCCTGGAGAAGACACTGAATTTAATGTGTACTTAATCTAACTAGACATGGATGGGTGATTCTTTAACTACGGGCACTATTGGCCTTGTAAATGTAATTTCCACCACACCATTGCGTTACAATATAAAGCGCCTTGGGGCAACTGTTTGTTGTGATTTGGCGCTATATACATGTGCTCTGATGTCACTGTTTATCTCCATAGAAACTACCCAAACAATCTTTCATATACTCAACAAAAATATAAACGCAACACTTTTGGTTTTGCTCCCATTTTGTATGAGATTAACTCAACGATCTAAAACTTTTTCCACATACACAATATCACCATTTCCCTCAAATACTGTTCACAAACCAGTCTAAATCTGTGATAGTGAGCACTTCTCCTTTGCTGAGATAATCCATCCCACCTCACAGGTGTGCCATACCAAGATGCTGATTAGACACCATGATTAGTGCACAGGTGTGCCTCAGACTGTCCACAATAAAAGGCCACTCTGAAAGGTGCAGTTTTGTTTTATTGGGGGGGGATACCAGTCAGTATCTGGTGTGACCACCATTTGCCTCATGCAGTGCAACACATCTCCTTCACATCATCCGTGAAGAGAACACCTCTCCAATGTGCCAAACGGCAGCGAATGTGAGCATTTGCCCACTCAAGTTGGTTACGACGACGAACTGGAGTCAGGTGGAGACCCCGATGAGGACGACGAGCATGCAGATGAGCTTCCCTGAGACAGTTTCTGACAGTTTGTGCAGAAATTCTTTGGTTATGCAAACCGATTGTTCCAGCAGCTGTCCGAGTGGCTGGTCTCAGATGATCTTGGAGGTGAACATGCTGGATGTGGAGGTCCTGGGCTGGTGTGGTTACACGTGGTCTGCGGTTGTGAGGCTGGTTGGATGTACTGCCAAATTCTCTGAAACGCCTTTGGAGACGGCTTATGGTAGAGAAATGAACATTCAATACACGAGCAACAGTTCTGGTTGACATTCCTGCTGTCAGCATGGCAATTGCACGCTCCTTCAAATCTTGCGATATCTGTGGCATTGTGCTGTGTGATAAAACTGCACCTTTCAGAGTGGCCTTTTATTGTGGACAGTCTAAGGCACACCTGTGCACTAATCATGGTGTCTAATCAGCATCTTGGTATGGCACACCTGTGAGGTGGGATGGATTATCTCAGCAAAGGAGAAGTGCTCACTATCACAGATTTAGACTGGTTTGTGAACAATATTTGAGAGAAATGGTAATATTGTGTATGTGGAAAAAGTTTTAGATCTTTGAGTTCATCTCATACAAAATGGGAGCAAAACCAAAAGTGTTGCGTTTATATTTTTGTTGAGTGTACAAACTGTTTAAAGGGACATTACAGTGTTGTGGTGGAAATTACGGCAATAGTGTGGGACAACTACATTTTGTTTAAAAAAATCACAACAGTTGTATGACATTGAATACCCCAATTATGTTTTGATTATTTTACTGATATTTTATTCAGAGATATTTTAAAGCATTAGCAAAAATGTTTCTTTACCATTCATTTTTATCATTGAAGATCGAAAGTCTGCGTGTGGGACAAGCACAAAACGGCAATATTTGCATATAATGATGCTGAAAAAAGGTGAAAAACTCATCATAGACTACTAGAACAAATTTCTTAACACACTTTCATTGTAAAGATAACTATAAAAGTGTGAAATTTCCCCTTTTTTCTGTTTTTCATACAATATGATCAAAGGACATAATAAGTGCCCGTAGTCTAAGAATCACCTGGATTGGGCATCTTTAAAGTCAACTTATCTCCAGAAGTTCATTGGTTTACACCCCTCTCAAATATCAATCCTCTTTATCCAAAACATGCACCTTGCTGTCCTCAAATGTGTGTCCCTCGTCTTTAAACTGAAGAGTTCTGACCTTCATCCATGGTGGTATCACACTTGCCATATTTTGCAACTCACAGTGAAAATCAGTTTTACTACATTAGTCATGCAAGTTATTCAAAATCAAACCAAATAAACATCATCAACTTTAAAGAATCGGTTGCTTTTTTCATAGTGCTACAATTTGAAACTGTTTTGTTTGCTTTTGTTGCAGCTGGTAAGATGCAAATGATTTGAACTATCTGAGGTTTATAAAGTTGTTTGACTCTGTTTGTTGCCCACCTCCTAATTGGTTCAAATCCCTGTCAGTCCAGGATGTCACTAAGGGCCCTTGAGCAAGGTCTTTATTCCATTAAGATGCTCTCAGTGTACAGCTGAGCGCCTTGCATGTGTGCAACATTCAGATACACATATGTATAAACATTTCCATTTCAGATGTCCCCCAAAATTAGTTCACATTTAGGTGGGTTCTGGAATTGTCCAGACAAGGTCAATTACTTGGGTCAAGGTATTGTCTGCCTGTCTGTTTGGTGGCCTAGGTTTTAATTTTTGACCTGATTTGGACCAAGCGTGGTTTACATTTAGGTGGATTCCAGAGTTGACCTGCAAGGTCAGTCATAGGTCACTCATTTCAGTAAACGTTAAGGTCATCGGGGTCAAAAGCCAGTTTGTCATAGCCCTTACTGCCTTCATGCCCTCAGACACAAGTAGATTAAAGTCAGATAATGTGGAGAAATGATCTAAAATGAGGTCCTTTACATTTTTTCTGTTTGAAGCTTGATTACAGTGGGGTAAAAAAGTATTTAGTCAGTCCCTGATTGTGCAAGTTCTCCTACTTAGAAAGATGAGAGAGGTCTGTAATTTTCATCATTGGTACACTTCAACTATGAGAGACAAAATGAGAAAAATAATTCCAGGAAATCACATTGTAGGATTTTTAAATAATTTATTTGTAAATTATGGTGGAAAATAAGTATTTAGTCAATAACAAACAAGCACAAAATGCTATACCAGCACCGCAGAGAGGGCGCCGGTGGACCTCAGTCTGCAGTTCATCTCCACCTTGAAGACACTAACCACACGTTTGACGACAAGGAAGTGAGAATCTTAGCCAGAGAAAAGAAATGGTTTGAGAGAGGAGTGAAGGAGGCATTGTATGTGAAACAGTTGAAACCCAGCCTTAACCGGGGAGGAGGTCTGAGACAAGCTTTGTCCTCTGTTTACAATGGGGTACTCAGGTCTAAGCAGTTTCAGTTTTTTGTTCATGGTAATGAGTCATTCACGTCATCAGGAGAGCCATCAAGAGAGGTGTCAGTCCCATCATTAGGAGGGACAGCTACCCTGTCATTAGGAGGGTGCTAACGAGATCACAGTAGGTGCTAATTAGAGCAATTAGAGCAAGTCACTAGCCAATAGCAGTCTGCCTCTCAGTAGGAGGGGTCTGGTTAGGTTTAATACTCCAGCATTTGTGGCTTCTGTTATTCTTCTCTACAAGAGTCAAGACAGAAGTCAGACTACCCGAGCAAGAATTTTAGCTGAGGAAGGTTCTGTGATTTAAAGCGAAACGTCCTCACATCAAGCAACCCAGTCCAGTCAAAGATTCAAGCTTCTCGACTATAATAACAAACAAGCAAGATTTCTGGCACTCACAGACCTGTAACTTCTTCTTTAAGAAGCTCTTCTGTCCTCCACCTGTTACTTGTATTAATGGCACCTGTTGGAACTCGTTATCTGTATAAAAGACACCTATATACAGCCTCAAACAGTCAGACTCTAAACTCAGCATGGCCAAGACCAAAGCGCTGTCAAAGGACGCCAAGCAGGTTGGTGAGAATAAATTAACTGTGGGAGCAAATGTAAGAAAATGGAAGACATACAAGACCACTGATAATCTCCCTCGATCTGGGGCTCAACGCAAGATGTCATCCCGTGGGGTCAAAATAATCATGAGAACGGTGAACAAAAATCCCAGAATTACACAGAGGGACCTGATGAATGACCTAAAGAAAGCTGGGACCAAAGTAACAAAGGCTACACACTACGCAGAGAGGGACTCAAATCCTGCAGTGCCAGGCATGTCCCCCTGCTTAAGCCAGTACGTGTCCAGGCCTGTCTGAAGTTTGCCAGAGAGCATACGGATGATCCAGAAGAGGATTGGGAGAATATCATGTGGTCAGATGAAACCAAAATAGAACATTTTGGTAAAAAACTCAACTAGTCATGTTTGGAGGAAGACGAATGCTGAGTTGCATTCCAAGAACACCATATCTACTGTGAAGCACGGGGTGGAAACATCATGCTTTGGGGCTGTTTTTCTGCAAAGGGGACAGGAGGACTGATCCATGTTAAGGGAAGAATGAACGTGGCCATGTATCATGAGATTTTAAGCCAAAACCTCCTTCCATCAGTGACAGCATTGAAGATGCAACGTGGCTGGGTCTTCCAGCATGACAATGATCCCAAACACACGGCTCAGGTAACAAAGGAGTGGCTCTGTAAAAAGCATTTCAAGGTCCTGGAGTGGCCTAGCCAGTCTCCAGACCTCAACCCTGTAGAAAATTTGTTGAGGGAGTTGAAAGTCTGTGTTTCCCAGCGACAGCCCCAAAACATCACTGCTCTAGAGGAGATCTGCATGGAGGAATGGACCAAAATACCAGCTACAGTATGTGAAGACTTACAGGAAACGTTTGACCTCTGTCATTGCCAACAAAGATTATGTTACAAAGTATTGAGTTGAACTTTTGTTATTGACTAAATAGTTATTTTCCACCATAATTTACAAATAAATTCTTTAAAAATCCTACAATGTGATTTCCTGGAATTTTTTTTCTCATTTTGTCTCTCATAGTTGAAGTGTACCTAAGTTGAAAATTACAGACCTCTCTCATCTTCCTAAGTAGGAGAACTTACACAATCAGGGATTGACTAAATACTTTTTACCCCACTGTATTTAAAGTATTATCTGCATATGTGGAAGATGTTGATTGTATTTCTTCTTAAAACAGGCCTTTAATTAATATTTTTGTCATTGATTGATGCACAAATACAGGGGCGTAGGTTTGCATATGGACCATAGGGACAAGTCACAACCAATATTTTGGGATGGCAAAATAGTCCCTACCAATATGTAGCATTTTTTTAATATAACAAAATCATTCACTATTTTTTTGTGAACTCAATACTATAATTTTAGTCGTCACATTTGTGTTTTCGACGTGTCAGAGTGACACGGTTACCCATGTTGCAATTTCATTAGTTCACGTTCTTCTCACGTGGACGTAAACAAAGCGCATCTCGTGGCAGGCAGTGCTTCATTTGTAAAGTGGGAGGTCCCGGAGCGCAGAGGATGGGTGGCTCCGGTGCAGTGTTGCCAGATGTACGATAATTATTGTATTTGTACGATAGTTTTGCCCTCTGCACGATGTACGATCAATAATGGGAAAAAAATCCAATATGTACGATAATTTCAGTTGGTTGCCCAAACACGCATCTCTCTCTGACACCCAAGAATCATTTTGCAGGTGTTGCACTCAGGCGGCATCAAAGACACAACACACACAGGGCTGCTGCAGGCTTTGGGCGACCGGGACAGTCATTTGAAAGCCCGCCCCCTCTCATACAGAGTAATGAGTTCCATCCAATCACTGCAGGACAGGAAGATTCCCCAACCAACATCTTTTTTTTTTTCGAAACTTTATTTCAACAAATGCAACAACAAACGAACAAAACACAAGAGCAAAGAGATATACAAGAAAAATAAAAAAGTTCAAGTTCCTTATGGTGGTGTCAACATTTTTTCTGTGTTCAACAAAATCTGCACAAGTAGCATCGGATGACGACAGCGACCTCGAGGTTGAATTCGACTCTTTCTAGTCTGGTAATTAACACGTTTGTGTCCCTTCACAGAAAAAAAAAAAATCTTTCTAGTCTGGTTGTGCATTTGTGTTCTTTTTGTGCCATAGTTTCCCCATTAATATAATTACTGTTTAAAAATGTGACATAAAATTCTTTGTAAAAAAAAAAAAAAAAAAAGCTAAAATAGCTACGTTGTATGCGTTTTGTTTGTGTACGACAATTTCTCCCAAAATACGATAATTTTGAGGTTTTGGTACGATAGTTTCATATTTCATATCTGGCAACACTGCTCCGGTGCAGAAAAACAAGAAGGGCGGGGCTTGCGAACAATGCTGTGCGCCACACTTAAAATAAACTGTACACCCACACAAACACGCACACACACCTTCACAAATGACACTAACATCCTGCCTTTTCCTCAAAAATTACTACATTTATGTTTGCTGTCTGTACTTTTCTGTCACTTTTGCGCTGTTTTTCATACTTTTCCCTCGTTTCAAAAGTCACCGAACGCACTTTACCGTAATATATGCAACATATAGCACACTGTTGGAGAGCACGGGTTCTTGGTTTGCTGTCAGTGTTGAAAATTTTCAGAGTGAGGGCTTACATGAGAACTTACGGTAATGAGAATCAGCGGCGCACTAGTGTGAAACTTCCGTGTTTTTCTCTGCGTTATGACATCACAGGCTTACGTTTACCGTAATACACCATATATCATTGTAAAGCCCCTTTTTTTTGGCAAATTAGGTTGCCAGATACCTACAACTGCATTATTGATGAAGAGAATAGATTATACATCTTGGTTGCAAAACCCTTTTTTTTGTTAGCTCCACAACTATTTTTTGTTGTTGTTGTTGTCTTGTTCTCTCAGGTGTAGGCCAATAGAATAGATTTGTGATTTTGGGTGCAATTTTGTTATTTAAGCTATTTGTTTGTTTGCCTACACACTTAATAATGTAAATAAAGTGTTAAATTATTCAGCATTATGTCGTCATATGTTATGTATTATGCTGTACGTCTAATGGTATGAGTGGGTTAGGGGGTGGTGGTGGTGGGCAGGGGGTGGGGTGGTATTGTCCCTACCAAAGCTGAGACCAAACCTACGCCCTTGCACCCATACCTCCAGGCCGTGTATGCAACCATGGACAAACCTCCCACAAAGGACGGGAAGAAGAGGATGGCGATGAAGATGGTTTGCATCTGAGCTGCTCGGCCTGATCGGCGTGGAGGCTGACAGTTCTGAGTCAGGCTGACCTGAGGAAGTTCACACGCACAATGCAATGATTATTCCATGTCAAAGAAGACCCACGGTGCCGTCTATGTTTCACTCCACACCAAAGGCCTGAAAAGCATCTTCTCAGAGGTTCTTTAGAAGGTTCATGAAACATTCAGCACTGCTGGCCTGAGCCAAGCTAGCAATCTAATTCCACCTGGTGATGGATGGCAGCATAATGAGCAGGTCTGGTCCACAAACCCACAGCCCCTCCCCCAGTGTTTCCATCACACAAAACAAACTAACTCATCAATGCAATGAAAATATTTGAATTAATTATTGATCCAGGTGCACAAATAGAGTAACATGAACCTAACAGATGACATAAAGCACCTCGGGCAGTGAACACATCAACTGTCAACAAACATTTACCTTCTTCAGATGAAACAAGATGAAAAATTTGCCAATCTGGATGACAGGCAGCAGAGGAGCAAAGTAGATTCCAATCCTGTGGAGACAGAGTGGGAAAAAAAGCATCAGGACAAATCGACTGAGCTTCGAATCGACATTAACTGAAAATAGACGATCAAATTAATGGAGATAAACACATGAGATTATTGCTTATTTAATTTGCTTTGCTGTAAACTGGAAGACTAAAATGTATTAGTCAAGGAAGGAAGGAAGGAAGAAAGGAAGGTGCTTACACAGTCAGGATGTAACAGCTGAGAAAGTCTAGAATAAGAAACAAACTAAAACTCCTCAAAATCATAAACAACAACAAAATTGCATTTAAAAAATATTGTCTGGAAATTCAAACATGTAAAATCTGCTGCCGCCGTGTTCAAGTAGAAATAAGTATCTGCAGCTCAAAGTACGAGGAAGCTTTTTAAAAGCCGAGTGATTTCAAACTTTTTTCCATAAAAACAACAAAAACAAGCAAACAAACAAACACAAGTGTTTATGATTTCTGGAAGATAATGATGGGAATGTCCTAATGAAGGTACTTCTGTTGACAATGTACCAGAGTTTTTGGTCAGAGTATGAAAAACTGTAAAAAAAAAAAAAAAAAACTAATTCATATTGAAAATATTGGAACCAATCACAGTAATGATTTGCATGATAATGAAAACAATTGTTAGTTGGAGGTCATGTTTTTCTCACCAGGCCAGAGTCTGAGCGTAGATCAGTTCGAGGACGTTTCTGGCCACATCAAATTCTGGAACCCCCAGACGTGGTAGAACTCTGGTCCCAATCACACTGTTCCACAAAAACAATCAAAACCTCACATTTACACATCTGCAGAATTATGACAAGCAGTGCCATAGTGACGTCCACCAAGTCCGAGTCCTGGGTCTATGAGGCCAAGAGTGACGTCAAGGCCAACACATCTGAGGCCAAGTCCTGGGTCTCTGAGGCCAAGCCTGAGTCACAACAACTCAAGGTCAAGTATTGAGTCTATTGTAGTTGCTGTAGCATGTTCCCAAAGACTCACGCATCATTTCAAGCCACAGCCAAGTCAGTTGGACGCGGCCTTATATAATCTTTAGCGTACTTTTGTGATGCAGTGTGTTGGGATCACAGACATTAATATGTTACCTGGGTGAAGGAATATAATAATTCTTGGGTAGTGACAAAGCTGTTTCCAAAGATTTGTACATGTTAGTACTTGTAGTCGTAGCATATATGTATGAGTGTAATACTATGGCGACAAGAAAACATGTTCAAGCAGAGTGTGCATAGACCACTGTACGTGTAAAGTTACCGTGATGGGCACTGTTTTGTTTGGTGAGAAGTAAACAGTGCAGCGAGGCCAAGGCCGAGTCTTACATAACGAGGCTGAGGTTAAGACCAAATCCTTAGATGTCATGACTGAGACCAAGACTGAGTCATATATGACTCAGTCTTAGTGTAGATAGCAAGGCCGTGGTCAAAGCCGAGGTTAAGACAGAGTCTTACATAGCGAGTCTGAGGCTAAGACCGAATCATTAAATAGCGAGGCTAAGGTGAAAACTCAGTCTTATATAGCGAGGCCAAGACCAAGTCTTACATAATGAGGCCGAGGCCAAGACAGAGTCTTACATAGCAAGGCCGAATCATTAAATAGTGAGACCAAGGTCAAGACAGAGTCTTAGATAACGAGGCCGAGGCCAAGACCAAGACCAAGACCAAATCATTAAATGGCGAGGCCGAGGTCAAAACCAAGTCTTACATAGCGAGGCTGAGGCCAAGACAAAGTCTTACATAATGAGGCCCAGGCCAAAACCTAGTCGTAGATAGCAAGGCCGAGGCCAAGACAGAGTTTTAGATAGTGAGGCCAAGACCAAGACCGAATCATTAAATGGCGAGGCCGAGGTCAAGACCGAGTCTTACATAGCGAGGCCGAGGCATCAAAAAATCGTCCTTGAGACCTCCAACACTGATGATGCAGGAAAATAATTTTAGAAAATAAAAAAACTTACTTGCTGAGAAACTCTCCAAAAAAGCAGCCCAACATCAGGAACAGAAAGTCAAACATGACCAGACGATACAAAGCCTGTCCCACCATGGACTCCCAACACTGTGGAAAAGAAATCAATCAGATGGATGAATACGAAGAAGTTTGGGAAGGACCACAAAAGCAACATTCCAGATAGATGTACCGAAAACTTAAGAGCCACCACATTCATCCAGTAATAACACAAGACAGCCAGAATGGACATCTTCAGGAAGACATTCCTGGGGAGGAGAGAAGGATGGACACTTATTTCACATCATCCACGGTATGAAGAATAACTGTCCCTCCATCCTACATTGGTTAATTCATGTAATAAAGGTCTGACCTGAGCACCAAAGCGTAGATCTGTGAGCGCTGGCTGGAGTAGTTCTCAAACGTGTTGATGAGGGAGTAGAAGAGCGGGACCATGAGGTTCATCAGAGACACAACAAAAGGAACCAGGAGAGTCTCCGCCTCCTGGAGGGGGGTCCAGTTGGTGGCATCTGTTGCTCGCTTTAAGGTACCAGATAGAAGTCAGGTCACACTGGTGTGTGACCATAAACAATATGCGCAATAAATGAGCCAAACTCTGCGCGCACCATAAATGGGTTCATGTCCTGGCATTTATGCTCAGCAACAAGACTACTGGAGCACCACGCTCGTAAAGTGCAAACCTCTGCCAACACTAGTTTCCAATTCCACAATTTTTTACCTTGTAGAAAATGTTCAAGGTCAAAGTCCTGTTAGAAGTGACTTTCATAAGCTAAATTAGATGTGATCAAATGTCTGGAGGATGTATTTAGTTCATGCTCCTGAATCAATTTTTCTGTGGTGGTGTCGGGGGGGTTTTCCAGATTTTTCAGTTTCTGAATTCTTGTTCGGATCATTTTCACAGAACATTGGTTAACTCTGCTGTGCACAATGTGTCGTTGCTTTTTTGACACTTGGTGTCCAACTGGAAGACACACAGACATAAAATTGGAACCTCCATCCAGTTTTGGTGGTGTAGGTAATAACAAAAAAATGAGAGAGACTGAGGCACTTTAGATTGAGATATAATGCAAAACATACACCAGATGGGCTTTTCAATATTAAATTCAAATGTCCACAAAATCCACAATCCAGATCAGATCCGGATCAAACTTTGTCAGGCTATAGTGAGTGTCAGTCTGTATGTCACCTTCAAATAAACGAGTGATTGGGGCATGTTTGATTGAGATATAATGTAAAATATTCATTAAATGGGGTTTTCAATGTTAAATTGAAATGGTCACAAAATCTGTAATCTGGATCAGAGCTGGATCAAACTTTGTCCACCGATAAAGGATATCATCCTACATAACGCTTTCAAATATGAAACAAAATTTGCTCTTTTTTGACAGAGTTATGAATTTTTGAATATTTGTTCAACATTAAAGGATGGGGATTTTTTCAGTTTTCCAAAATTTTTCCTGACTTTGACCTTTGACCTATGACCTTGATAACTGAATCAGTTGTTGCCTGTCAGGATATGAATCTTCAGTAAAAAAAAAGAAAAAATCATAATGAGTGGGCTCCAGGCTGTTCACCACCAAACATGGGTGAAAACATAACCTAATTTTTGGTTTTGCTCCCATTTTGTATGAGATGAACTCAAAGATGTAAAACTTTTTCCACATACACAATATCACCATTTCCCTCAAATATTGTTCACAAACCAGTCTAAATCTGTGATAGTGAGCACTTCTCCTTTGCTGAGATAATCCATCCCACCTCACAGGTGTGCCATATCAAGATGCTGATTAGACACCATGATTAGTGCACAGGTGTGCCTTAGACTGCCCACAATAAAAGGCCACTCTGAAAGGTGCAGTTTTGTTTTATTGGGGGGGGATACCAGTCAGTATCTGATGTGACCACCATTTGCCTCATGCAGTGCAACACATCTCCTTCGCATAGAGTTGATCAGGTTGTCAATTGTGGCCTGTGGAATGTTGGTCCACTCCTCTTCAATGACTGTGTGAAGTTGCGACGACGAACTGGAGTCAGGTCGAGACCCCGATGAGGATGACGAGCATGCAGATGAGCTTCCCTGAGACGGTTTCTGACAGTTTGTGCAGAAATTCTTTGGTTATGCAAACCAATTGTTTCAGCAGCTGTCCGAGTGGCTGGTCTCAGACGATCTTGGAGGTGAACATGCTGGATGTGGAGGTCCTGGGCTGGTGTGGTTACACGTGGTCTGCGGTTGTGAAGCTGGTTGGAAGTACTGCCAAATTCTCTGAAACGCCTTTGGAGACGGCTTATGGTAGAGAAATGAACATTCAATACACGAGCAACAGCTCTGGTTGACATTCCTGCTGTCAGCATGGCAATTGCACGCTCCCTCAAATCTTGCGACATCTGTGGCATTGTGCTGTGTGATAAAACTGCACCTTTCAGAGTGGCCTTTTATTGTGGGCAGTCTAAGGCACACCTGTGCACTAATCATGGTGTCTAATCAGCATCTTGATATGGCACACCTGTGAGGTGGGATGGATTATCTCAGCAAAGGAGAAGTGCTCACTATCACAGATTTAGACTGGTTTGTGAAAAATATTTGAGGGAAATGGTGATATTGTGTATGTGGAAAAAGTTTTAGATCTTTGAGTTCATCTCATACGAAATGGGAGCAAAACCAAAAGTGTTGCGTTTATATTTTTGTTGAGTATATTTAAAACCAACTGCCAAGAATTTGTTAGTGATATTTGACAGCTGTTTGAGGTTTGATCAACAGATCAATTCTGTTTGTTCCAGCTTTGTCTTCTGTCTAAAGTAAAGTCCTTCCTCAGTAGACAGTCATTCATGCTTTCATCAGCTCCAGAGTTGATTCCTGGGATGCACTTCACGCGGGTGTTAACCACTCTTCATTTACACACCTCCAACCTGTGCAAAAAGCTGCTGCTCGTCTTAACAAACACTTCCAGAAGTGAGCATATTACTCCTGTTCTTTCCTCACTGCACTGACTTCCAGTTCATTTTAGAATTGATTTTAAGATTTTAATGTTTATTTTTAAAGCTTTTAATGTTCTTGCACCTTCCTACTTGTCTGACATTTTAACTCTCTTACGGTAGGACGTTACGGGCTCTTCCCTGGGATCTCCTCCCAGATGGACGTGTCCGGAACACCTCCCTAGGGAGGCACCTAGGAGGCATCCTTACCAGATGTGTGAACCACCTCAGCTGGCTCCTGTCAAGGTGAAGGAGCAGTGCCTCTACTCCGAGCTCCCCACAGATGACAAACTCTGGGGTGATGGTGTTTTTTGCGACAACTGAACCCAGACTGTGGAACAAGTTACCTCCTGATTTACGAATTATTTCTGACTGAGCACTTTTTAAATCAAACCTCAAGACTTAATTATTTAAGATGACTTTCAGCACCTGGTGGCGCTGTGGCATGTTTTGTTTGTATGTGTCTTTTTAATTCTATTGTATGTTTGCTTTATTTTTGTGAATTCTTCTTCCTTGACTCTACTGTAAAGCATTTAGGACACCGTCCGGCTGCTGTAAAGAGTGAGATCAATAAATGTTGACTGATTGATTAATAGAAATCATAAAAACAATCATTGCTGATAAGATGCTGATGTTAAATTTCGTACCTCCTGCTCAAATTGACATAAATAATATATTCCAGCTCCACAGCCAACAGTGAGACCGGAGGACAGAAACCAGCACAACATGTGGACCCCAAAGTGCTTCATTTTTTCAGAAAAGGTCAGCAGCTCCCCCTGGGCCTTCTCTGATAAAGACTCCTGGAAAAATGACAAAAGTAGCAGTTTACAACAAAGGGCGGTATATTTACCACCACCATGTGGAAATATTGTGGAATTACACCTGAAACATTAATTGATATTGATTGTACTACAGATTGTCAGATACAAAAAAACAAATAAAAAAAATGCTGGTGATTTGAGGTCCCAATTGGGAAGAATCAGTCACTTCTGATGGTTATTCCTGATTTTTTTTTTTAAAGACAACACTGCCCTCTAGTGGCCATCCAACAAGACATGCAAACAAAAGGCCTAATTTATATTTTCCTGCCAAACAATTCAGAGATGTCCCACTGTGTTAGCATTGTTATTTAAAGTAATATAGAAAATAACTCCTGCAAATGATATTAAAAATACCAAAATGGCCTAAAATATGAAGTTCCCAGATTGTCACTTGTATCTATCGTAACCCAAAATTTCAAAGCTGAACCGTATTTTCCGGAGTATCAGTCGCGTCTGGATTTTTTTATGCTAGTTTGGGAGGCCCTGCGGCTTATACTCCGGTACAACATATATACTGAAAATTCACAAGTTTGTTCTTTCTAATAGAAATTATAATGATATAGAACTTTCGCAAGAATCAAAGCACTAAACAAAACTCCAATAATAAAAGAATAAATGGCAGTAATAAAAACACAATGCAAAAATGCACAAAAATCCCAAATTAAAGCACTCATAACATAAAAAAGAGGTGCAACGTATAGTCCAATGCATGTCCTGCTAATTGCAGGACATAATAATAATAATAAGAATTAGAAATAGGACATCTTGGAACTTGTTTTTACAAAATCTGCTAAAAATATTTCGCCTGAAATAAATCGACTGCCGTAACAGACCCAGGTGTCAGAAATTTGAAAACTGATGTTCTTGTAATACAGATCATGTTTTATTAAGATGCCAGTTTCCACAAAGCTCACTACAAAGTTTGTTCGTACGTAAATGTACGTAATTAGGATACAAAAAAGGTAACTGTATTCCGCTACAGTTACAGAAAAAAGACGTATTCAGATTACAGGTATATTTAGCAAAAATTGGGATTACTTCGCAGGATTACAATTTTAATGCATTTTATGATATTATCCAGGGTTCCAGCTAGCGCAAACTTGTGTTACGGCCCATTACGCTATAATTTTGGACCGTTACGATTTTCAATACAGCGTCTGTAATCAACCGTTTCTGCAGCGCGACTCCAGTTTGAAGCGTGAATCGAAGCAATGTTTCGATTCAATGACTTGTGGCTCTTTGATTCACTGCTCTTCAGAAGCGGTAAGTCCGCTTCTTCACCCCTCTGAAAGCCATTAAAATATCATGAGTCACTTTTGTGTGGATTAAAGTCACTAACTGGGACTCTGGTCTTGTTGCAGTCGAGAAACGAGAATCGTCCTCCGTTTTGTCACAGCTTCAAACGCTGCGCGGCTCTTTGCTGAGACAGTCCGCTCGGAATTAATAACTTCAAAACAAATCACCGCTTTAAATAAAATGACACCTCTTACAAACGTTGCAATACAGACAATAAACTACAATCGACTAAAACGTTTTTTTCCTCCCAAAATGAGACGTCCAGCATTCTTTATAAACCTGACCTGCAGTACAGCTGCAAGAGCTCAGCTCATATATGGAAAGACATTCATGCCAATAATAATGTCTGAAAGGAAATGCTTTTGACAAAAACTCACAGATTGTATTTCTGTTTATGTCCAGAGATCAAGGATCCAGCATGTAGAGTTTATTATGTCCAGAGTTTAAGGATCCAGTAACCAATTTCATATTTATTTACTTTAAAACTCAATAAAATGTTGTTCAATTTCATTTTAATCAGCTTATAAAGCTCCAAATTACAACAAAAGCCGTCTCAAGGTGCCTCACACAGAACAGTTCAACATAAAAAAAATAAAAAAAATTCAAATACCTAATTAAAAACAGAAGTAAAAGAATAAAACATAACAAAATAAAAACTACTCATAAGAAAGAGAATAAAAATAGGGCTTTCTCCCCCCCCGCTTCGCTCCCTCGACATTACCACTACACTAATATTTTATCCTAGCTAGAACCCTGTTATCTGTAGATATTTTTTTCTTTGAAACGAAAATGCTCCCTTCACGGACAGCGACATGACGTCACCTAATCGGGCAAAATATTGATGAAGTACCCGGATGTTAATGCATTTTCAATGGAGATCCGCGACTGAACACACTCAGAAAAATGCTCGCAAAATACGTGTTAAAATGCCATTTTACCTGGATATCGAGCCAGTAAAATTAATTTACATTAAATTATGTCAGGAAAGTATTAAACTTACTCTGACACACACTCACATTCCCAATTATTAGTGTTACACAGATCTGCGCTGTTCAAGCTGCTGAGCTGATCCGTCCTGCCGCAGCTGCTGTTCAACGCAGCTCCTAAAACCATTACAATACATTTATATATATATATTATATTTTTACACAATTATCCTTTATTGACCGAGTTTCATTCATGAAGTCAGTGGTGTGTGTACACATCTCTATGTGTGGGCGTGACTGTGAGCGGCACAGCGCGGGTCATTAGAATCTCATTATTTTAAGGTGCAAATTTAAAAAAATCCCCAGTCTTATCGAACAATTTTAATCACTAACAACAAGTATTTTAAATAGACATTGGTCTAGCAGTGGAAAATATCAACTAGACATAAGTGAAGAGTTAATGGTCCGTGTCATCGGGCGACACAGGTACGGCAGGAGACATACAGCTGTTTATCATCCAAATATCACAGACAAAGTGACAAGAAGAACCAAAACCACTTACTTATGGAAGGAAATATTGTCTCCCTTGTTCCTCCGTTTGTGGCTTTGCCAACATGCGCAGCTTTCCGGCATATTCCACCTGTTTCTTGAACTTCTATTCACGCAAATCACTAACTTGCCTGGAATTAAAATGTTGACCACGCCTCCTTACTGACAGGATTTACTTCATGGTTTTCATTATGCTGTTGTTCTTATTTTGAAAGTTCAATAAGTGGACTGATATGTTAAACATGGTGCGAATTTACTGAACAAATAGTAGACTTTTTTTTGTTTTGTATATTGTTCTGCCACTTTTAATTACACATTCAACCGCACACGTCTGAGTTTTCATTATTCTTCATTTGTTTGGCATTTTTTGTTGAAAATTTAGCAGGTGAACACTGGGTGTGTTTAAAACAATATTGTGGTGCTCTTAATTCATAATGTGAAGTAAAACAGAGCATGCCATGGAAAAGAAACAGTTTGATTTTTGCTTAATAAACTGTACTATGTGGTCAAGACAATTTATATTTAATTTATTTTGACTGTATTAACATATTTGATAATGGAGTAATCCAGAAGTAATTGAAAGTAATCAAATTACATTACTTTAATATTATGGTACTTGGATTACGTTACTAATTACATTTTTCAACAGGTAACTAGTAACTGTATCGGAATACATTCTTAAAGTAACCCTCCCAACCATGCTGATTAGTTATTGGAGTGTTTGCCAGCTCTTGATTGGTTGAACACACCTGGCTAAGCTAATTAGCTCTGAGGAGATCTGGCCGTCTTTGGTGATGTAACAAACACGTCTCTTCTTCTTATCTTCAGTGTCAGAACAGTCAGAGGCGGTTACCTGGAGTTGGACAAGAAGGTTGTTTTTGCGTCGTCTAACTGCCTTCTCATTGGTTACGCTGAAGTCCCAGCTGCAAAGGAGCTGCCACGCGCTGCACAACGATGCATCTGAGAGCACATAGTTCCTCTTGAATGAGCTCGCCATGCTGCACGAGAAAATACATGAAGCCGGACAAACGAAGATCACACTCATTAGTGTTACACAATAAAAATATGTTGTCAGCACATGATGTTAGACCAAATTCCTGAGGAACCTGGACAGACCTGATGAGGAGAGCAAGTCCACACAGAACCATGTAGACTGCAATCGTGAAAAAATAGGCCAGCTGCATGTTGTAGTCCACCAGGTGTGTGATGGTTTCATTACTGTAGCCCCCGTAGTACATGGCGCTGGAGTTAAAGTAACCCTGAGGGGGGAACAAATGTTCATCCATAATGGAATATTTAACCATAAAAGGTGGATCTGTTGGTCATTTTAGATGGTTCTGTGACATGAAGAGCCTCCACTTACAGCTCCAGTTAAGATCTCCATACCCCTGAAGGTCACGTTCTCAGGTGTGCTGGGTGACGGCTCGTAGACCAGCAGCGGGATGGTGATGAAACCAAAGTTAACCAAGAAGGAGAAAATGTTGAACATCAGCAGCCACTTGAGAAACATGAAGTAGGAGAGGACGCTGGTGCCAAACCTCCCTCCAATCTCTTTCATGGTGCCTTGCCACAGTTCCAGGGTCTGTTGAGCCGAGCAAACGGCGGAACCAAACCTGCGAAAAAACTGATGGGGCAGCCGCTGTGAGCAGTGACTCATTTACTAATACTGGATAAACTACTGACGGGTACCGAACCCAGGTCCTCACCAGAGACACGTCCTCAGAGCAGTCGGTCAAACACGTCAAACCCTTAGACTGCTTGGACGACTTAAATGCCAGGACCTGGCTCCTGTAAAAAGAATTCAGAACATTATTTCTGACTTAACATGGCTATTGATTTACAAAGTACTGTGCAAATGTTTTAGGCTGCCAGATAACAATAATAATAATAATAATTATCATCAGATATATATATACACTGTGCAGGCTACACACCACAATATAAATATACATGACTTTGTAATGGTGTTTTTGACTAGTTATGGCTTCATATTATGATTTCTATGTGATTATGAAGTCATTAATACAGTCAATCAAAACTAATTTGCTGATCATGTTTTAGATCATCCATTTAGGCTTCTTGGTTGCTGAGACATACAAACAAAGGCGTTTTTCAGACTATGATTTCCTTGACCTTGAACCTTTGACCAAACTGCTGCAAAATCTAATCACCTCTTGATATTTATCAAATCAAATAATATATAAAAAAATTGATTAGATATAATTCCACTTTTTTATTCTATATAATGTAAGAAGAAATTTAATGTTTTTATCACCTAATGAAATATGCATTTTTAAAAGTTTCAAGAGGTCACGTTTACCACATTATAGCAGGATTTTAGAATTATTAACTCATAGTTTGTCATTATTTGGTTGAATCTTTGCACAGTGGCGTACACCACAGTGACGTTTTACAAACTCCTTGAGTTTGTGTTGGTTTCATTTTAAAATGTATTGTTTCGTGTTCACGGTGGACTGTCTGGCATCAGTGCAAATCTGCATTTCTAAACTGTTATCACCAGCTCACGGCTGAGTTTTATGGTTCGTTTATGGTCTAATTGTTAAGTTTGTCTCCTTTGACCCTGACAAGGAAGCAAATATATCTTACTGGCTGTTACGTCAAACCCACCTGATCTGTTTCTTGTCTTCAAAGCTCAGTGGAAGGTCTCGAATGGCCCGAATTCTTTCTCGGGTTGACATGGTGACGAGTTCTTTGACCAGGTTCTGTTCCTCTGTCAGGAAAGAGATGATCAGACAAATTCTCTCTGGAAAGTAATAATCTGATAGCAGTCTATCAGATCTTACCATTTTCCATCTCGTGCATGAGGGCGTCTTCTGTGAAAGCCAGAGCAGGATTACTGTGATCGAACATGCTCATTCTTCTCATGGCCATTCCCCTCCATCTCATCGTCATGTTTCCTCAATAAACACAGAATAGGAACGTACGTATGTTACTTTGCCCCGCGACCCTTAATTGGACTAAGCAGCTGAAGATGTGTGTGTGTGTATACAAAAAATGCAAATAAAAACATTTACTTTATTTTTGCTTCACTGCAGACAGCATGAATCCAGAAATATTTCATAGTCTGTGTGGTAGCTTCATTCAATTTCTTAATACATATATGTCGCAGACATGAACAAGCGAAGCGCTTCAGGATCTCACCATGTCATTTAGGTCCTTCAGCCTTTTTTTCAGTAAATGCTTCTGGAGAGCATTAGCATGGCTAAAAATCTTCAGCTTCAGACCTCCCTGACTACGGTCCTCTTAACACCCTCACATTTTAAGCATTTCCTTTATTTGCATGTCACATGCCTGGAAAAAAGTCCTCACCATGTAATTTAGGTCTTTCAAACTTTTTTCAGTAAATGCTTCTGGAAAGCATAAGCATGGCTAAAAATCTTCAGCTTCTGGGGAGCAAAGCACCCCCAGAAGCCCCAACTACACCCCTCTTAACCACCTGCCTCTTTAAGCATTTTTTATGTAGATGTAAATTCATATTCTAACTTTTCAGCTACTTTGTTTTATTATCAGTCTTTGTCTCAGTTACATATCGTGTTTGCTCAGTTATGTCAATTAAAGATTGTCAATTAGCTGCGGCTGTTCACCCTGTAAACACAGCATCTTTACATCTTTTTATTTAAATGTAACTTAAAGTAGCTTAAATGTGCCATCCCTGTCAAATAAATAAATAAAATACAATAATTATGAAGCACTATAAATAAACCCAAATACCCAGATTCCCATATTCTGATAATTATCATTATTAAATCCAATTTGTTTCAAATGAACAGCTAGTTGGACTGAAAAATACACATCACATTAAGTTTATTTAATAACTGTAATCCAAATGCACAGAAATTTTAGATGCAATTCTCTTTAGATAGCTTAAATAATAATATTTGTTTGAAGGATAACCTCTGTGTGAGTCACCAGTTTCATTGCCGTTATCATTGTTTGCTTTATTTCCTGGTTAAGACAAATTTTAAACGTGAGACGAGACACAAGTTCTCAGATTTCACTCAGTAATTGTTTTATAAGCTGCTTGGAAAAGTCAAAAAGTTATTATGGAGATCAGATTTATTTTGCACTTTGCACTTGTTGAATGACGACATTAAGGAAGATCTGGAAAGGTGGCAGAGAGAAAGAATCCTGGAGCAGAATGTGTTTTTAAAAATTACCTGAGACAGCAGAAGGAAACCTGATGGAGTGTGAGTCCGGGCAGGGCTGGAACCTAGTCTGGTCTAACATGTGAAAGAGAGAGCAAGAAACACGTTGTCAGCAACACAGTCACTTAGCGACACGCAGGCAAATACAAACATTCAAAGAGTGCCTATATATTCAAACTATGTCAAACCTTCATTCAAAGCCTTTATGCAGGTGCAGCTCACAAAACTGGAAAAGCTCATAAAGGTTCAATACTTTTTGTTAGATGTTTCAGAAAGTGATTTTAATTATATATTCTAGACTCATTACATATGAACTAAAATATTTCAGGCATGTTTTTATTTTTAATTTTGATAATTAAAGGTGCAGGGCAGCACAGTGGCTTAGTGGTTAGCACTGTTGCCTCACAGCAAGAAGGTCATGGGTTCGATTCCCACCTGTGTCCTTTTTGTGTGGAGTTTGCGTGTTCTCCCCATGTCTGTGTGGATTCCCTCCGGGTGCTCCGGCTGCCTCCCACATCTATAGACATGCAGGTTAGGTGAACTGAAACTTTAAATTGTCTGTATGTGACCCTGTGACAGACTGGCGTTTATCAGGCCAAAATCACCAGGGTATGTAAACTTTTGATCAGTGTCATTTGGTTAATTTCTGTTGTCATTATGATTTAAAAAGAGTAAACACAGTTGTTTGAGAATAAATGGCTTCACACAACCACCATGAGTGGAAACAAAAAACTTATTGTGGTATAATTCATATTCTCTGACAAATGGCCAAAAAAATTAAGAATTCTGCCAGGGTATGTAAACTTTTGAGCATAACTGTAACTCCTCCCCCTTGATGAATGACCGTATTCACACTTTTAAGAGCACCTGAGTGTTTGTGGAATTCTGCAAAGCTCCAGGGTCACATCCTTCATTTAAAGGAGCTTTTAATTTTAATTTATTTTAACAATATGATGAAAGATGCAATGGCTGCTTATGTTTCTAAACTAATTTTTAACAGTAGACAAAATTCCAAAATTTTATTTTTACACTAGATTCAGACAAACAAAACCACTGATCTGAATGAAACCATAAAATCTGGATCAGACTCTGGATCTTTCACAGTGAAAGGATGACAGTGATGTTAATGAAGATGATATGTTGTTTGTAACAGAAGATGCACTGTTTGTCTTTGGCAGAGGTATGTGCTGTCTAAGTGCCGTTCTAGCTGTGAATGTTTTAAGTTCAGCCTCACTGAGTTCATGCTGCCACGCAGGGCTCCTGGGTCCCGTTGAGACCACGCTCAGTGCAATGGCATCTCTGTTGGCGTCCTCCTGCCAGCCGACCCAGTGTCCCGTCCCAACACTGCGCTCGCTGTCGATCCGGCCTGGAGGTGAGTGAAACCGCTCATCCCTCTGTCCTTGCCATGTCGGATCCTCGCGTGCGTAGGGGTTAGCGTGATGGGTTCTGCTGGAAAACCTAAAGACCAGATGGACTGAATAAATCCTTTGCAAAGTAAAAGCAAACATCGGGCCCCAAGATGCAGGTTCACGTGGAAAACATGCAGTGCAGGTGACCTTCAGGAGCAGGGTCACTGACCTCTGACCCACAGTTATCAGTTCAAAACATTATTACAATGCAACTGAAATATGCTCCTGGTGATTTTTTCCCCCTCTCCTGGTGATTTTTCCCCCTCTCCTGTGGGTACTTTAGGGATGTATATGAAAATTTGAAATTCAAAATTACTGTTTTTTTTTCCTTGTGATTTTTAAAATTGTTCTTATTTTATATATTTTGGGGGAAAAAAGAGGGATACAATTTAGGTCAAATCACACCAGACGCTGTTAAAAAGCCATCACCCCTTACAAAAAAAGGTAAAACTGAATAATCTGTGTGATATTTCAGAAAGGAATTACTCTATAACCTCACAAAAAGTTACGTTTTTATGCTGCTAGCAGAGCCAGAGTTTCCTGTTTTAATATCACGCAGTGCAAAATGCTAAAACTCTGTCATATCTTTCAAATAAGTAAATTATTACTTATGCAGCACGTCTTTGAGAGGTGCTGCAAAGAACAATGGACCAAACTGCCCAAAGATAGGTGCACCAAGCTTGTAGCATCATATTCAAGAAGACTTGAGGCTGTAATTGCTGCTAAAGGTGCATCAACAAAGTATTGCACAAAAGCTGTGAATACTTATGTACATGGGATTTCTTAGTTTATTTTTTACTAAATTTGCAAAAATTAAAAAAAAAATTTCATGTTGTCATTATGGGGTGTTGTGAGTAGAATTGAGGGGGAAAAATGAATTTCATCCATTTTGGAATAAGGCTGTAACATAAAAGTGAAGCTCTGTGAATACTTTCTGGATGCACTGTATAATGAACATAAAGTCACGTATTATGTAGTTAATCTCCATCAAACCTTTTATCGAGTTCCAGGGTTTCACTGTTGTGGTAGGCCGGGTTGAAGAATCCACCGTTGCTCAAAGTTGCCATGAAGTCCCTCAACTTGATCTTCAGACATTCAATTCTGCTGTTACTTCTTCAGTGTAAAATCCAGCTCTGAAAGGACACTATTAAAAAAACAAAACTAAACTAAATTTACATTCAGTTTCAGTGTAATGGATGAATGATGAGAGTTATACCACCTGAAAATATTAACCCTGAGACCTAACTGTCCATTCTAATTTTCAGCTTCACGCACAGTGACAACGTGTGTCATTTAATCAACCGCTCATTATTAATACATGCAGCAGGTTTGGTTTCTAGTTCTAAAGTTTCCACACGGGCTTTTCAAAAGGACAAAAAGACGAGGACATAAACTAAAAAGGGACATGAAAAAAAGAGTAAAACATACCTGCTGCTGGAGACAGAACTGACCTTGGTCAAAACCTTTTGTCCAAGGTAGCATCTAAACCTTGAAGAGGTTTGGACCAACGTCAGAGATCCTGAGAGATAAAAAATAGTCCCTGAGACCAGGAAGTTTTCACTGGTCAGGTTAAAGTCCAGTCTGCAGGATGTCAAACAAGACCTGTCAGGACACGGACACTTAATCAATGGCTCAGAATGATCAGAGAACACAAGACGAGTTTGTTCACCTTATCAGTGAATGAATGAATGAATTACTAATTCAATAACAGGCTGACAAACACAAAGAAAAGGATCCATTAAAGAGGAAAAGAGGCCAGACCGCTGAATTTATTACTAGTGTGTGTGTGTGTGTGTGTGTGTGTGTGTGTGTGTGTGTGTGTGTGTGTGTGTGAGAGAGAGAGAGAGAGAGAGAGAGTCTTCTCCTTATTTCGGCTGCTCCCATTAGGGGGTGCCACAGCAGATCAGTCGTCTCCATCTCACCCTGTCCTCTGTATCTTTCTCTGTCTCACCAACCACCTGCATGTCCTCCCTCAGCACATCCATAAACCTCCTCTTTGTCCTCCGTCTTCTCCTCCTGCCTGGTGGCTCCATCCTCAGCCTCCTTCTCCCTATATACCCTGAGTCCCTCCTCCGCACATGTCCAAACCATCTCAGTCTCGCCTCTCTGACTTTGTGTCCAAACCGTCTGTCAGGTTTTGGCCCAGATCCGGGGTTTTGATTCTCTTTTTTCCTCTTTCTTTTACCCACCTTTGCCCCGGCTTTGAATTATTAGTTGTTTTATTGTTGTCACGTGTTGTTCTGTTTTGCTTTGTCACTTTGTTTCTTTGTTACTTTTCATACTTTGGCCATGGTTCAGTTCCGTTCTTGTTTTGTTTAGTCAGTATGTGTTTCTGTTATTATCTGTTGTGCTTTAATGTCAAGTTTTGTTTCTCACTTAGTCTCTGTTTTACTTAGACTTTGTTTCTTAGCCTTAGTCTTAGTCAGTTCCAGTTTAGTTTTATCTTAGTGTTTATTTGCCTATTGTTCTCTGATCACTTCCCATGTAGTTTTCTTCTGATGGTTTGCTTTTTAGTTCTCATGTTCATGCTCTGCTCAGGTTCTGTTCATAGTAATGTTGTATTTCACCCTCAGTATCTGTTTGCTTCTTGTTCTCTGTTTCCCTCATTCCATTGGTTTGTTTTCACTCCATGTCCAGGCACCTGCCTTTGTGTCTTTGTCTCTCACTTTGATTCTTTCTGCTTAGTGTTCTCATCCACTCAAGCTCTTGCACCTGTTCATGTGTCTTTGTCTCTTTCTTCACTCCACTTTGTGTATTCCTTCCTCACTATCTTGCACCATGCACAATCTTTGTCCTCCAGCCACACCCCCTTTCTTGATTGTTCACCTCCACGTGCACATTGTTAATGCCTGCCTATTTAAACTCCTTCCAGGCACCACACCTCTGCGATTGTAGTCTTTGTACACATTCCAGGTCTTGTATTCAGTCCTGTTTTTGCATAATCATGTTTCCAAATCCTGCTCTATGTTTTTGACTGCGCCTTTTGCCTCAACTCTGATGTCTGTGTTCGCTCGTGCCACTGAACCCTGCATGACCATGACTGCATTTTTGCCTAGCCCTGTTTGTACCTTTGCTCCGCTGACTGATAACCTGTGTACCGTACATGAACCTGGAATAAAGACGACAACTTCTTTTACACATACGCCTGGTCTGGGAGTCTGCATTGAGGGTCCACCCTCTTCCGGTGCCTGGCACCCTCACAGCCAGATACCATCCCTCCTGAGCTGTCCCGCTGATATGTTCATTCCTAATTCTGTCCATTCTCGTCATTCCCAAAGAGAATCACAGCATCTTCAGCTCCGCCTCCTGTCTTTTTGTTAGTGCCACTGTCTCTAAGCCATCCAACGTAGCTGGCCTCATTACTGTGTTGTAAACTTTCCCCTTTGGCTACAAATCACTGTTGCCACCTTTCTCCACCCACTCCACCCTGCCTGCACTCTCTTCTTCACCTCTCTACCACACTCCATTACTGTGGACAGTTGACTCCAAGTATTTAAACTCATCTACTTTCACCACTTCTACTCCTTGTAACTGCACTAGTACACTGGGCTCCCTCTCATTCACAAACATTGACTCAGTCTTGCTCCTACTGACTTTCATTCCCCTTCTCTCCAGAGCATATCTCCACCTCTCCAGACTAGACTAAACCTGCTCTCTACTCTCACTACAGATCTCAATGTCATCTGCAAACATCATAGTTCATGGAGACTCCTGTCTGATCTCATTAGCCAACCTGTCCATCACCACTGCAAACAAGAAAAGGACTCAAAGCTGATCCTTGGTGTAATCCATAGAGTTACTTATATAAAAGCCAGAGTGAGGACTCACGCCTGGACGTGTGCTGGCAAGGGGCATGCTGTGCAATTACCAAAGAGGGCAAACAGCTGTGCCTGTTTTAGGTTTTTTATTTTTATTTCTTTGTTCTTTTTGTTTTCTTTACAGCTTCTGGCCTCCACATTCACTCAACACACATGCTGTAATTTCATGCTTTGGTTCACTCTCCACCACCTCGTCTAACTCACTCCAGAAATCTTCTTTCTCCTTTCATCTCACAACCTACCTGTGGGGCATATGCACTGATGATATTAATCACCACCCCTTCTATTTCCAACTTCACACTCATCACCCTGTCAGACACTCGCTTAACCTCCAACACACTCTTAACATACTCTTCCTTTAAAATGACCCCAACACCATTTCTCTTCCTGTCCTCACTGTGATACAACAACTTGAACCCCCCCTCCTATGCTCCTGCTCTTTCTTCCCTTCCACTTGGTCTCTTGCACACACAATATGTCTACCTTTCTCCTCTCCATCATATCAGCCAACTCTTTCCCTTTACCACTCAGACTGCCAACATTCGAAGTCTCGACTCTCATTTCCACCCTTCTAGTTTTCCTCTTCTCTCGCTGTCTGTGGACACGTTCTCCTTTCTGGTGCCGTTACCCTGTTGGGCAATGGTAGCCGTTGTTGTTAACCTGGGCCTCGGCTGATCCGGTATGGATATTCAATTTGTATTCTGCATTCTGCATTATGGCTTGTTTTACACACCAGGTGCTCTTTCTGACGCAACCCTCCTCATTGGTTCGGGCTTGGGACCAGCTGTCAGAATGTACTGGCTGCACATCCCATGTGGCTGAGCGAGAGAGAGAGAGAGAGAGAGAGAGAGACCGACCTGAGGTCAGTTGGTGTGTCTGGATCCCTATAGTGTGAAGCGGATGAGAGTCTACAACACCCCCTGAAGGAGACTCCAGTCCATCACAGGTCACTCGTTTCCAGCTGGGTGGACTGAGACATGTCTTGTCCAAGGACACAGACAAGCTGAGGAGGATTTGAACCAATGCCTCCAGATGGACAGACTCCTTATCCACTGAGCCTGATGGTTTACAGTTTAGAAACACTGAAGCTGATAAAGTTCAGACTTTAATATTTGATCACTATGAAGCTCACATCTGAGTAACAATTTATTCCATCTACATTTAATTCATGTCCTTAATTAATTTGGTTAAATGTTGGATCAGTGTGTTGATGCTGTAGATAATCTGGTTACTTTATATCAGGAAGGTTATAGTGTATTTTGAAACAGTTTTTAGTGATATTTGGGAAATTACATATTCATACAAGAACTGGTTTGGCTCCAATTGGAACTTTATTGCTTTTTTCTATTATTATTTTGTTTTTAATCAAAAACTAATCACATTTTGCACCATGGTTGTACTTATCAAAAAGCACCCCCCCCCCCCAAAAAAAACACTTTCTAAAACACATAAAAATAAAAACACACAATCAATATCCAGGAAGTTACAATTACACAATCTAAGTTGCCATGTCCAATTCTTATAAGCACTTTCAGACTTGATTGATTGTTTGAGTTGTACAAATTGGTACGGCTTCAGTAATGACCCAACTTCATCCATCCATCAGTTGTTCCCACCTACAGTTTAATTCTCCTTTAGCATCATAATTAAAATAATAATAATGATTGTTGTTAATGAGGCAGTTTCTCTCTGCATTATACTGACAATTTGTAAGGAAAAATGAATTCATGTAGATTTTTTTTTAATCACAAGATTACAGAAATTATGTGGTGGTTGCTAGAATTTTATTGATGCAACCACAAAATTGCCGTGGGTTAGTGAGTTAGGTACATTATTATTATTATTATTATTATTATTTCTAGAAATCTGGCCAATTTTCTTAAATCCTCCAAACCGTGACTATCCAGGGTTGGGACCAGGAAGCAGAGTTGTAGTCTTACACACCTCTCTGCAGCTTCTCTCCCCCTGCCATCCCCTCATTACCCCATCCCCGTAGAGACGGTGCCTGCTCCCAGACTACCAATAACCAGCAAAAATCTATTTAAGCATAAAAATTCAAAAAGAAAAAATAATATAGCACCTTCAATTGCACCACAGACTAAAACAGTTAAATGTGGTCTATTAAACATTAGGTCTCTCTCTTCTAAGTCCCTGTTGGTAAATGATATAATAATTGATCAACATATTGATTTATTCTGCCTAACAGAAACCTGGTTACAGCAGGATGAATATGTTAGTTTAAATGAGTCAACACCCCCGAGTCACACTAACTGTCAGAATGCTCGTAGCACGGGCCGAGGCGGAGGATTAGCAGCAATCTTCCATTCCAGCTTATTAATTCATCAAAAACCCAGACAGAGCTTTAATTCATTTGAAAGCTTGACTCTTAGTCTTGTCCATCCAAATTGGAAGTCCCAAAAAACAGTTTTATTTGTTATTATCTATCGTCCACCTGGTCGTTACTGTGAGTTTCTCTGTGAATTTTCAGACCTTTTGTCTGACTTAGTGCTTAGCTCAGATAAGATAATTATAGTGGGCGATTTTAACATCCACACAGATGCTGAGAATGACAGCCTCAACACTGCATTTAATCTATTATTAGACTCTATTGGCTTTGCTCAAAATGTAAATGAGTCCACCCACCACTTTAATCAGATCTTAGATCTTGTTCTGACTTATGGTATGGAAATAGAAGACTTAACAGTATTCCCTGAAAACTCCCTTCTGTCTGATCATTTCTTAATAACATTTACATTTACTCTGATGGACTACCCAGCAGTAGGGAATAAGTTTCATTACACTAGAAGTCTTTCAGAAAGCGCTGTAACTAGGTTTAAGGATATGATTCCTTTGGTTTCTTTTCAGCACTGTAGCCAGGCTGACAAAGAGTCAGAGCTCTATTGAGCTGAGTATTCCATTAACTTTAACTAGTAATGACTTCATGACTTTCTTTGCTAACAAAATTTTAACTATTAGAGAAAAAATTAGTCATAACCATCCCAAAGACGTATCGTTATCTTTGGCTGCTTTCAGTGATGCCGGTATTTGGTTAGACTCTTTCTCTCCGATTGTTCTGTCTGAGTTATTTTCATTAGTTACTTCATCCAAACCATCAACATGTCTATTAGACCCCATTCCTACCAGGCTGCTCAAGGAAGCCCTACCATTATTTAATGCTTTGATCTTAAATATGATCAATCTATCTTTATTAGTTGGCTATGTACCACAGGCTTTTAAGGTGGCAGTAATTAAACCATTACTTAAAAAGCCATCACTTGACCCAGCTATCTTAGCTAATTATAGGCCAATCAACCTTCCTTTTCTCTCAAAAATTCTTGAAAGGGTAGTTGTAAAACAGCTAACTGATCATCTGCAGAGGAATGGTCTATTTGAAGAGTTTCAGTCAGGTTTTAGAATTCATCATAGTACAGAAACAGCATTAGTGAAGGTTACAAATGATCTTCTTATGGCCTCACACAGTGGACTCATCTCTGTGCTTGTTCTGTTAGACCTCAGTGCTGCTTTTGATACTGCTGACCATAAAATTTTATTACAGAGATTAGAGCATGCCATAGGTATTAAAGGCACTGCGCTGCGGTGGTTTGAATCATATTTGTCTAATAGATTACAATTTGTTCATGTAAATGGGGAATCTTCTTCACAGACTAAAGTTAATTATGGAGTTCCTCAAGGTTCTGTGCTAGGACCAATTTTATTCACTTTATACATGCTTCCCTTAGGCAGTATTATTAGACGGTATTGCTTAAATTTTCATTGTTACGCAGATGATACCCAGCTTTATCTATCCATGAAGCCAGAGGACACACACCAATTAGCTAAACTGCAGGATTGTCTTACAGACATAAAGACATGGATGACCTCTAATTTCCTGCTTTTAAACTCAGATAAAACTGAAGTTATTGTACTTGGCCCCACAAATCTTAGAAACATGGTGTCTAACCAGATCCTTACTCTGGATGGCATTACCCTGACCTCTAGTAATACTGTGAGAAATCTTGGAGTCATTTTTGATCAGGATATGTCATTCAAAGCGCATATTAAACAAATATGTAGGACTGCTTTTTTGCATTTACGCAATATCTCTAAAATCAGAAAGGTCTTGTCTCAGAGTGATGCTGAAAAACTTTGAATTCCTGAGAGAACTGAGTAAAATGAAAATGAAATAGTCTGAAAATGAAATAGTTTATATTTATTTTGAGGTTTGCTTGCTACAATAGAAAAATTGTTCCTACAGTGAACATTAAACTGAGCAGTTTTTTTTTTCGGTTGCCTCTTCTCAGTTTGTATGGTTTGTAGATGGCTGCGTGTTCTTGTTTCTGTATTCAGATCTGGCAACATCCTAGAACTGTGTCTTGGGTGGTGGTGGTGGTGAATTATTAGCCAACAAAATGTCTTGTAAATGAGAACAAAATAAATGATTTGAAATAAAGCGACGATGGAGGTCGACTCAGGTAAAAACCAAACGTGATGTTTTAGACGTTTTTTAACTAGTTGCCCCACTTATTTCAACGTCTTTAACTCAGGACCAAGTTGAGCTAAAAGTTGCAGTCTGCTAACAGCGTTTAGCTCAACTCTTTTTTTTATTTATTATTTGGCTTCGTTACATTAATCGACACATTGCGTCAGTATTTGTCGGTTCTGTGTCTTTGGGTGTTTTTAAGTTTTAACTGCAGTTAGACTTGAGGATCCGGACACTTATATTTTATTTATATTCAGAGCAAGCGGCTGAATGTTGTAGCGAACTTTTCTGCTTGTCTTTTGGTAAAGTTAAATGTATCCCGTAATCTAAATTCTTGAAGTTATTGGAAGAGTTAATTCGGTGATTACATAGTGTTTTGGACCGTGTTTTTGGTGGCAGTTACAAAGACGTCAGGCTGCGCATGCGCAGAGCGAGTTTCAAAAAATTAATAAAAGTAATCCAGGGAGAATAGGGACCAGAAATTATTAAATTTTATTAATATGTGTGTTATCAATTTTGCTTATCGGTCCGTTTCTTTAGCAACAATAGTATCAAATCCTGGTCAACTTTCTTTGTAGAAAAAATGTAGTGTTCA
Source organism: Thalassophryne amazonica (assembly GCF_902500255.1). NCBI lineage: Eukaryota > Metazoa > Chordata > Actinopteri > Batrachoidiformes > Batrachoididae > Thalassophryne > Thalassophryne amazonica. The sequence continues at coordinate 92,591,758 of NC_047117.1, read as the reverse complement.
GCCAATACGTTTTGGGTCACCTTTTTTAAAGTCCCGCTATACGGAGCCATAATGCAACTGAATGTCCTTTATTGTGTATTGTTGTATTGGGTATTTGGACGTTATTTAGCTGAAAAAGTCTGGGTGGAGTAGCACTTCTACTTAAAGTGTGAAGCCACATTATGTGTGGTGCAAACATTTGCCAGAAATGGATCACTTTTGCCAGTTCCGGATCACGACACTCTGTGTCACTTTGGGTTCATTCCTGGCATCTGGCTGGAGCCCTTCTAATGCAGAATGATACACACTGTACCCGAGAATGTGTTTTGAACACAAAATATATAAATTATACTTATTACATGAGAATTTACTTAGTTTCGAAAGGCGCCGTTATACGTTTTTACGAGCAAAAAAAATGGTGTGGAGGTGAGATTTCTCCCGAATTAAAAAGTAAAAGCCCCCACATTCATGCACATTCGTGATTTTGAGATGACCCCCAAAGTCCACATGACTCACAACTACAGACACGAGGCTGCTGCTTCAGTGATCCGCAACCGGCAAATTTTTGCGTCGGCGATAAATGTGCACAGCAATTAAACAGCAAGACATAACACACTGACATTTTCTACCCAAGTAAGTAAGTATTTTCCCACTCTAGAACCAAAAACACAGAATGGCTAACTCACCTTTGCAATGTTTTAGAGATCGTTACTTTAAAACTTGCAGGAATGAGTGAGTCAGAAAAAGCGTGCACACCACAGACACCGGGATGTTTTGATTCCTCTGCTGATCACAAGGACGGCTGGATCCGATCGAGCTTGTGGTCGTTTGTAGACAAAACATCAGTCTTTCCATTGGTACCAAGTATTAGCTTATTCGTGCTGATTACAAGAAACGGTGGCGCAAAAACTACAGCAGTGATCCGGAACTGGGCAAGTGACTGTATGACTGTTTCAGGGCCGATATCAATTTTGACTAATGCGGGACACCGACAACCATAAAATGTTGAATATCTGCACCGATAATTGATGTACCCTAGAAAAATGTAGGCCTATGTACATTTTAAACATCAATGAAGCTGTTTTCCTTTTTGCTAGCTCCTGACATCATTACACACAGGTTTTTGCTGTGCAAAACTGTCAAGACAAGCATGTCATCCATTCATTTCCTATATCTTCTTACTCCAGTAAAGGGTCTCGAGTGGACTGGAGCCTATCTCAGCAGTCAGAGGGTGAGAGGCAGGGTACACCCTGAACAGGATGCCAGTGTATCGCAAGGCCACATATAGGCAGACACTCATACCTAGATTCAATTTAAATCTTCCAGTTCACTGAACCTGCATGTCTTTGGAAGTGGGAGGAAGCACCCGGAAGGAACCCACGCAAACACAAGAAGCACATGCAAACTCCACAATGAAAAGCCCAGACAGGAAGTGATCCCATGACCTTCTTGCTATGAGGAACAGTGCTAACCACTACCCCACCATTACGCAAAAAAAAAAGAGAATAAATGGACTGCATTTATATAGCGCTTTTCCATCTGCATCAGACGCTCAAAGCGCTTTACAATTATGCCTCACATTCACCCCGATGTCAGCGTGCTGCCATACAAGGCGCTCATTACACACCGGGAGCAATAGGGGATAAAAGGCCTTGCCCAAGGGCCCTAGTGATTTTCCAGTCAGGCGGGGCTTTGAACCCATGATCTTCTGGTCTCAAGCCCAACACCTTAACCACTAATATCAAGTATCAAGTAGACTTTATTAGCCCCCCAGGGGCAATTCGTTGTGCAGCCAGCAGTAGAACACATTCGGACATACATATTCATAACATGATTTAAAATATAGACCATCACCTCCCCCAGATAGAGTCTGGAAACATTGGAAACTAGTGCACTGCACTCATAGAGCGCAAACCTCTGCCAACACTATTTACCAGTTCCACAAATTTTTACCTTGGAAAAAAATTTCAAATCAAAGTCCTGTTAGAAGTGGCTTTTCATAAACTAAAATAGATGTGATCAGATGTCAGGAGTTAGTTCATGCCCTTGAATCAAAGTTTTTTTTTTGTGGTATTGTCAGGGGTTTTTTCCCAACTTTTTCAGTTTCTGAATTCTTTGTCAGATAATTTTCACATAACATTGTGTCGCTATCTCTGTTATGCACAGTTTGTCATTGCCTTTTATCACTTGGTTTCCGACTGATAACTGGAAGACAAACAGCATAAAATTGGAACATCCATCCAATGGTGGTGGTGTAGGTACAACCCCAATTCCAGTGAAGTTGGGACATTGTGTAAAATTGAAATAAAAACAATATAATGATTTTTAAATCCTCTTCAACCTATATTCAATTCAATAAACCACAAAGACAAGATATTTAATGTTCAAACTGATACACTTTATTGTTTTTGTGCAAATATTTGCTCATTTTGAAATGGATGCCTGCAACACGTTTCAAAAAAGCTGAGACAGTGGTATGTTTACCACTGTGTTACATCACCTTTCCTTCTAACAACACTCAATAAGCGTTTGGGAACTGAGGACACTAATTGTGAGTGTCATGATTGGGTATAAAAGGAGCATCCCCAAAAGTCTCAGCCGTTCACAAGCAAAGATGGGGATCACCACTTTGTGAACAACTGCCTGAAAAAATAGTCCAACAGTTTAAGAACAATGTTTCTCAACATTCAGTTGCAAGGAATTTAGGGATTCCATCAACTACAATCCATAATATAATCAGAAGATTCAGATAAACTGGAGAATTTTCTACAAAGCTTCAACAATTAGTATCCTCAGTTCCCAAACGCTTATTGAGTGTTGTTAGAAGGAAAGGTGATGTAACACAGTGGTAAACATACGACAGTCCCAGCTTTTTTAAAACGTGTTGCAGGCATCCATTTCAAAATGAGCAACTATTTGCACAAAAACAATAAAGTTTATCAGTTTGAACATTAAATATCTTGTCTTTGTGGTGTATTCAATTGAATATAGGTTGAAGAGGATTTGCAAATCATTGTATTCTGTTTTTACATTTTACACAACGTCCCAACTTCATTGGAACTGGGGTTGTGAATTGATAACAGAAAAATGAGAGTGACTGAGAAATTTTTGATTAAGATGTAATGTAAAATATACATTAAATGGGGTTTTCAATGTTAAGTTTAAATGGCCACAAAGTCTGTAATCCGGATCAGATCTGCATCAAAATTTCAGTCAATAAAGGATACTGTCCTACACCATCCTACATAACACTCTCAAATATGAAAGCGTTTTGAAAGAATTTTTGAAAATGTGTTTAATGTTAAAGGATAGGGATGTTTCCAATATTTTTCCTGACTTTGACCTATGACCTTGAAAATTGAATGTATTCTTGCCTATCAGGATATGAATCCTCTGTTTAAAAAAAAAAAAAAAAAAAAGATATCTGGAAAATTGTGGGTTACAGACTTTTCAAAAACAGACAACAAACAAACAAATGGGTGAACGCATAACCTCTGCTCACCTTTGATGGCGGAGGTAATACAACCCCTGGCAAAAATTATGGAATCACTGGCCTCGGAGGATGTTCATTCAGTTGTTTAATTTTGTAGAAAAAAAGCAGATCACAGACATGACACAAAACTAAAGTCATTTCAAATGGCAACTTTCTGGCTTTAAGAAACACTATAAGAAATCAAGAAAAAAAGATTGTGGCAGTCAGTAACGGTTACTTTTTTAGACCAAGCAGAGGAAAAAAATATGGAATCACTCAATTCTGAGGAAAAAATTATGGAATCATGAAAAACAAAAGAACGCTCCAACACATCACTAGTATTTTGTTGCACCACCTCTGGCTTTTATAACAGCTTGCAGTCTCTGAGGCATGGACTTAATGAGTGACAAACAGTACTCTTCATCAATCTTCCGGTTCCGGGCGCCGACGTGTGCGGCAGCAAGTCTGAACAGCTCTGTGTTTGTCTTTGTTTTTCATGTATTGTTGTCTTATTTTTTGACTTTTTAACACCTACACAGTGCATTTATTTACTTATATCCTATGGATACACATCAGTTTGGAAGATGTTCCGACAGCGAGAGACTTGTTTATACAAGGAATCAGCTGATCGCACTACGGAAAGCGGCGGGCTCAGTCAACGCACTACGGAAAGTGGTGGGTTCAGTCAACGTGGAAATCCCAAGGGAAGTATTTTGCTTTCGTGGCCGGAGGGCTGGAGTCGCAGTCCAAACTAAGCGACGGGAGAATAAGTGGAAATATAAACCCTCTGTGCCGGCAATTGTGATGGGAAATGTAAACTCGCTGGTGAATAAAACGGACGAACTGGCTGCCCTGGTAAAGAACCAAAAGCTATACCGTGAGGTCAGCTTGTTATGCCTAACTGAGACGTGGTTAACTGATAACACTCCCAACGTGAACGTGGATTTACCGGGGTTCAGCACTGTAAGACTCGACCGAGATAAACAACTCTCCAGTAAGAAGAGAGGAGGAGAACTGGTGGTCTACATAAACAACAGATAGTGTAACCCGAGACACGTGACTGTTAAAGAGACAATCTGCAGCAAAGACGTGGAACTACTCATGGTGAGTTTTCGTCCATACTACGTGCCCTGAGAGTTTACGCACGCCATTGTTCTTTGTGTGTACATACCGCCACAAGCCCTCCCAGACGGTGCATGTGACGTTATCCACGCAACAGTTGCGAGGCTTCAGACACAACACGCAGATGCCTTCTTTGCAATATCTGGTGACTTCAACCATGTTACACTCAGCTCCACTCTGACGAATTTCCATCAGTATTTGGACTGTAATACTAGGAAAAACAGGACCATTGATTTACTCTACTCCAATGTGAGGGATGCTTACATCTCCACCTCCCTCCCTCCACTGGGCAGCTCCGATCATAATCTCATACATCTACAGCCTGTGTACACAGGCACTGTCAGGATGTGGACACCAGAAGCAGAGGAGGCGTTGAGAGACTGCTTTGAGTTTTGTAGGGATGTTGCAGTACCTACAAAGACTGTGCGCCGCCACCCTAACCATAAACCCTGGGTGACCCGAGCTGTGAGAGAACTGCTGAAAAGGAAGAAGAAGGCCTTTATAGATGGCGACATGGTGGAGCTCAGGAATATACAGAGGGAGCTGAAGAAAGGACTGAAGGAGGCCAAGGATGCATATGGCAGGAAGGTGGAGAAGAAGATGGAAAACAATCCGAATGAACTGTGGCGGGGCTTCAGAACAATGACTGGGTGTGGAGCCAAGAGTCATGGGGCGGATGGCGACAAGAGCAGAGCTGATGATCTTAACAACTTTTACAACAGATTTAATTGTCCTAGTGATGCGGCTGACATTGCTAGTACTACTAACAGCTCCTCCAGCCATTACCCTCCCCCCCTTACCACCTCTGAATGCGCAACAGAAACCACCTCACTTCCTGTGGACTATACAACGCACTTTCTACCCACATTCCCTCCCCCTCTCATGAACAATAAACAGGCAGCACTCACACTGAGTTACTCAGGGTAAAGTGCCTATACAGTGGAAGACATCATGTCTCATACCCGTTCCCAAAAAGCCACACCCCAAAGAACTGAACGATTACAGACCGGTTGCTCTCACCTCTCACATAATGAAGACATTTGAACGGGTGCTATTGTTTAACATTCTGAAGCCCTAGGTTCGCCATGCACTGGACCCCATGCAGTTTGCCTACCAGGAGAGAGTGGGAGTTGAGGATGCTATCCTATATTTGATACACAGGGTGCATTCTCACCTGGACAAGGGAGGCAATGCTGTGAGAATCATGTTTTTTGATTTCTCTAGTGCCTTCAACACCATTCAGCCACTCCTGCTGAGTGACAAACTGCTGCAGATGGGAGTAGAAACGGGATTGGTGACCTGGATAACTGACTACCTCACTGGAAGACCCCAGTTCGTTAGGCTGGGTGACCATACATCTCAGACTGTGGTCAGTAGCACGGGAGCGCCACAAGGAATGGTGCTCTCCCCAGTGTTGTTCACCTTGTATACCTCCGACTTCAGTTACAACACGAAGACCTGCCACATGCAAAAGTTCTCTGATGACACTGCTATCGTGGGGTGCATCGAGGATGGTCAGGAAGGAGAGTACAGGGGACTGGTGGAGAACTTCGTCAGATGGTGCCGGAACAACCAGTTGCAGCTGAATGTCACCAAAACCAAGGAGTTGGTGGTTGACTTCAGGAGGACCACCCCACCACTGGTGCCTGTCTCTATCAAGGGGGAGACAGTGGAGACAGTCTGCACCTACAAGTACCTAGGGGTACACCTGGACAATAAATTGGACTGCGCTGCTAATTCAGAAGCACTCTACAGGAAAGGACAGAGCAGGCTCTACTTCCTCAGGAAGCTGAGATGCTTCAATGTCTGCAGCAGACTCCTGCTGATGTTCTACCAGTCTGTCATGGCTAGTGTACTGTCCTATGCTATTGCCTGCTGGGGTGGTAGCATTAGAAAGAGGGATGCTGGACTCCTAGACAGGTTGGTGAGGAAGGCTGCGTCTGTGGTGGGCATGGAACTGGAGGCTCTCACTACAACAGCTGAGAAGAGGACCCTGAGCAGACTGGACTCCATACTTGAAAATGACAGACTCCCCCTGCACCAGTTTCTGGCCAACCAGAGGAGCCTGTTCAGCTACAGACTCCATGCCATCCCCTGCCGGACAGACAGACTATGGAAGTCTTTTGTCCCCAGGGCCATCCAGCTCTTTAACACCACACAGAAGGTTATAGTGATATAGGTATATAGGTTATAGTGTATTAGGTCTTTGTGTATGTTTGTGTATTTATGTAAGCTGACAGACACCTTAATTTCCTTCGGGATTAATAAAAGTACTCTACTCTACTCAACTCTAACTTTCTCTGATTGCTGTTGCCAGATCAGCTTTGCAGGTTGGAGCCTTGTCATGGACTATTTTCTTCAACTTCCACCAAAGATTTTCAATTGGATTAAGATCCGGACTATTTGCAGGCCATGACATTGACCCTATGTGTCTTTTTGCAAGGAATGTTTTCACAGTTTTTGCTCTATGGCAAGATGCATTATCATCTTGAAAAATGATTTCATCATCCCCAAACATCCTTTCAATTGATGGGATAAGAGAAGTGTCCAAAATATCAATGTAAACGTGTGCATTTATTGATGCTGTAATGACAGCCATCTCCCAAGTGCCTTTACCTGACATGCAGCCCCATATCATCAATGACTGTGGAAATTTACATGTTCTCTTCAGGCAGTCATCTTTAGAAATCTCACTGGAACGGCACCAAACAAAAGTTCCAGCATCATCACCTTGCCCAATGCAGATTCGAGATTCATCACTGAATATGACTTTCATCCAGTCATCCACAGTCCACGATTGCTTTTCCTTAGCCCATTGTAACCTTGTTTTTTTTCTGTTTAGGTGTTAATGATGGCTTTTGTTTAGCTTTTCTGTATGTAAATCCCATTTCCTTTAGGCGGTTTCTTACAGTTCAGTCACAGACGTTGACTCCAGTTTCCTCCCATTCGTTCCTCATTTGTTTTGTTGTGCATTTTTTATTTTTGAAACATATTGCTTTACGTTTTCTGTCTTGACGCTTTGATGTCTTCCTTGGTCTACCAGTATGTTTGCCTTTAACAACCTTCCCATGTTGTTTGTATTTGGTCCAGAGTTTAGACACAGCTGACTGTGAACAACCAACATCTTTTGCAACATTGCGTGATGATTTACCCTCTTTTATGAGTTTGATAATCCTCTCCTTTGTTTCAATTAACATCTCTCGTGTTGGAGCCGTGATTCATGTCAGTCCACTTGGTGCAACAGCTCTCCAAGGTGTGATCACTCCTTTTTAGATGCAGACTAACGAGCAGATCTGATTTGATGCAGGTGTTAGTTTTGGGGATGAAAATTTACAGGGTGATTCCATAATGTATTCCTCAGAATTGAGTGAGTCCATATTTTTTCCCTCTGCTTGGTCTAAAAAAGTAACCGTTACTGACTGCCACAATTATTTTTCCTGATTTCTTATAGTGTTTCTTAAAGCCAGAAAGTTGCCATTTGAAATGACTTTAGTTTTGTGTCATGTCTGTGATCTGCTTTTTTTCTACAAAATTAAACAACTGAATGAAAATCCTCCAAGGCCGGTGATTCCATAATTTTTTCCAGGGGTTGTAAAACAAACATCATCACCTTCTTTCTTCAGTTTGTGTCCTTGAATAATTTGATTTCAGTGGCAACAGCTTCTTTTTCTCCATCGTTGTCCCAGTTTCATGTTTGATTGATGAGCCTGAAAGTTTACTATTTTCAGGGTTTAGTGTCACAGCTGTTGGGGATTAGACATGTCAAACCTTGGTGGACGTCTGACTATACTGAATAAGCTACATCATCAGACAAGCATGCTGAAGGGTTTTTAATAGCACCTCCTAAATCGGGGTGATTCTTTGATATTTTGTAGTCAGGTGTAATTCTTTGTTCCTATTTTTTTTTTTTTTTTTTTTCCCCCCCAAGTGTTCTTCACTGATCGTAGCGCGAAAGTCACCAGTAACCCGCTGCTGGACCAACTTCCCAGCTACCAGTCACTGTTATACCGCAGGAAGTCATCGACGACGGGCACCAAGCACAGAAACAGCTCCAGAACGCGTTTATCATCCTCGAACAGCGGAGAATGGAAATGGGAAATAAAACAGAGGAATCAGATGGAGCAAAGACCCATCAGAGAACTTGCCAAGAACATGGCTGAAAAACGCAGAGACAAGTAGGAAAAACATCACGGGCAGAGGGTGGAGTGGAACTGACATAAAGATAATATTATCTGTTCCTCTTTTGGAATGTGACAGAAAATCTACAGTGTCTTTGGATGACTTTATTTTTTTAAAGTCTGATGTGTCGACTTGTATTTTTCTAAATAATGTTATTGTTGATTGTGTCAGTGCACAGCGTCTGGAGCAGACTCAAACACTCAGCAGTTGGAGGAAGTGGAGGAAACGTGTACGCCACTACGTGAGGAGGCTGAAAGATGATGCCCAAGAATGGCTGAGCTCCATGAAACTCTGGAGGAGCGACATCCACCTGATCGAGGGTGAGCAGCGGTTTATGGGACACCCAGTCCAGCAGATGTGTGGTTCCTGATCCTCGAGACAATCAGAATTAGTAAATGTCATTTGGTTTTAAACCGTGTCATAATTCTATTGTTCACTAATGAAGTTTTTCTTGGTTTTATCAAACAGGGATGTTTGGAACGGGGATCCTGTCTTACTTTTCTTTCTTACGGTTCCTGGTGGTGCTAAACCTGATCATCTTTCTGCTCATGTTCAGTTTCATCATGTTTCCCATCATCATCACCCCCTACACTTCAGGGAACATCACCTACAACCAGGATGATGGTGAGGTGGAGCGTGTTAGTTTCAAAATGGAATGTGTCCAGATCCCACTTATGATTTCATCTTGTTAATTCAACCACTTTTTGAGTCAGTGTCCACAGACACACAAGGGTGGTCACATGATCTTCGTCCTCGGTATTGGGTTTGGGTTGATGTTTGGCTTCTGCTTCAACTGCGAACACCATGAACACTGTTACATTTAATTAAAATCAGCCATAACATGAAGTTATGGGAAAGAGTCGTAGAAATGAAGCTTAGAAAACAGTTGAAGATCTGTGAGCAGTAGTATGGTTTCATGCTGAGAAAGTATAGAACGTATAGACAAGGCTAGAATAAGTTACTTTGTGTATTTGTGGATTTAGAGAAAGCTTATGACAGGGGGCCAAGAGAGTTGGTATTGTATGTGGAAGTCTGGAGTGGCAGAGAAGTACGAGGTCTGTCCATAAAGTAACGGTCCTTTTTATTTTTTTCAAAAACTATATGGCTTTCATTCATATGTTTTTACGTCAGACATGCTTGAACCCTCGTGCGCATGTGTGAGTTTTTCCACGCCTGTCGGTGACGTCATTCGCCTGTGAGCACACCTTGTGGAAGGAGTGGTCCCGCCCCCTCGTCGAATTTTCATTGTCTGGAAATGGCGGAATGAAAAGGACTTTTTTCCATCAGAATTTTTTCAGAAGCTGTTAGAGACTGGCACCTGGAAACCATTCAAAAAATTTATCTGGCTTTCGGTGAAAATTTTACGGGCTTCACAGAGAATAAGGACTTTAACTACAGCTTTAAGGACGGCTTTAAGGACGGTCGGTGCGCCGCGCTCCGAGCTGCGAGGACGAGGCACAAACCACTGGATCATTTCTAAACGGATGGCTCTGTGGATACGAGACCGTCGTGTGCTCTTTCTCTGGTTATCACAAGAGCTGGACATCAGCCATTTTCCGGCAGATTTCACTTTTAACAAGAGATTTTGTCATGGAAAGCCGCGCGGAGGCTTCGCGCGTCACGACCGATTCGCTGATGAAGTGAGACAAAGGAACACCTCCATTTCGGAGTGTTAGAGGACAAGTTTGGACATGTCCAGCTCTCCACAATTTCTCTTATACTCGACTGGTAAGCACTGAAAGCCGAGATAGACATGTCCCAACTTGTCCTCTAACGCTCCGAAACGGAGGTGTTCCTTTGTTTCGCTTCCAAAGCGAATCGGTCGTGACGCGCGAAGCCTCCGCGCGGCTTTCCATGACAAAATCTCTTGTTAAAAGTGAAATCTGCCGGAAAATGGCTGATGTCCAGCTCTTGTGATAACCAGAGAAAGAACACACGACGGTCTCGTATCCACAGAGCGATCCGTTTAGAAATGATCCAGTGGTTTGTGCCTCGTCATCGCAGCTCGGAGTGCGGCGCACCGACCGTCCTTAAAGCGGTCCTTAAAGCTGTAGTTAAAGTCCTTATTCTCTGTGAAGCCTGTAAAATTTTCACCGAAAGCCAGATAAATTTTTCGAATGGTTTCCAGGTGCCAGTCTCTAACAGCTTCTGAAAAAATTCCGATGGAAAAAAAAGTCCTTTTCATTCCGCCATTTCCAGACAAAGAAAATCCGACGAGGGGGTGGGACCACTCCTTCCCAAGGCGTGCTCACAGGCGAATGACGTCACCGACAGGCGTGGAAAAACTCACGCATGCGCACGAGGGTTCAAGCATGTCTGACGTAAAAACATATGAATGAAATTCATATAGTTTTTGAAAAAAATAAAAAGGTACGTTACTTTATGGACAGACCTCAAATGTGAAGGTAGTGCAGGACATGTACAACCCCAGTTCCAATGAAGTTGGGACATTGTGTGAAATGTAAATTAACAAAAAGAATACAATGATTTGCAAATCTTCTTCAACATATATTCAATTGAATAAACCACAAAGACAAGATATTTAATATTCAAACTGATAAACTTTATTGTTTTTGTGCAAATATTTGTTCATTTTGAAATGGATGCCTGCAACACGATTCAAAAAAGCTGGGACAGTGGTATGTTTACCACTGTGTTACATCACCTTTCCTTCTAACAACACTCAATAAGTGTTTGGGAACTGAGGACACTAATTGTTGAAGCTTTGTAGGTGGAATTCTTTCACATTCTTGCTTGATGTATGATTTCAGTTGTTCAACAGTCCGGAGTCTCCGTTGTCGTATTTTGCACTTCATAATGCACCACACATTTTCAGTGGGCAACAGGTCTGGACTGCAGGCAGGCCAGTCTAGTACCTGCACTCTTTTACTACGAAGCCATGCTGTTGTAACATGTGCAGAATGTGGCTTGGCATTGTCTTGCTGAAATAAGCAGGGACGTCTCTGAAAAAGACGTTGCTTGGATGGCAGCATGTGTTGCTCCAAAACCTGGATGTACCTTTCAGCATTGATGGTGCCATCACAGATGTGTAAGTTGTCCATGCCATGGGCACTAACACACCCCCATACCATCACAGATGCTGGCTTTTGAACTTTGCACTGTAACAATTTGGATGGTCTTTTCCTCTTTTGTCTGGAGGACATGATGTCCATGATTTCCAAAAACAATTTGAAATGTGGACTCATAAGACCACAGCACACTTTTCCACTTTGCGTCTGTCCATTTCAAATGAGCTCGGGCCCAGAGAAGGCGGCGGCGTTTCTGGATGTTGTTGATGTTTGGCTTTCACTTTGCATAGTAGAGTTTTAACTTGCACTTGTAGATGTAGTGATGAACTGTGTTAACTGACAATGGTTTTCTGAAGTGTTCCTGAACCCACGTGGTAAGATCCTTTATACAATGATGTCGGTTTTTAATGCAGTTTCACCTGAGGGATCAAAGGTCACAGGCATTCAATGTTGGTTTTTGGCCTTGTCGCTTGTGTGTAGAAGGTTCTCCAGATTCTGTGAAACGTCTGATTATATTATGGACTGTAGATGATGGAATCCCTAAATTCCTTGCAATTGAATGTTGAGAAACATTGTTTTTAAACTGTTGGACTATTTTTTCAGGCAGTTGTTCACAAACGATGCTAACGCGTTAGCATGTCTATGGCGTTTTCAATGTTAAAAGTTAGCATTAAGCAGTTGCAGCTGTCATCACGTTCGGGTGCATTTGTTTTCAAATAGTAATATTTTTAAAATTATTTTTGTTTATATATTAATAATCTAATGATTATTATATACAATTTTAGAGAAAGAGACAAAAAGAACCTGAATAGAAACACAACAGAAAATATAAAGCTAACAATGAAAATAAATAGATATAGAAATAAATGTTTCCTGTGAACACCTAGTGACTCTCACACCTCCACTTCATCCCTGTCTTATTTAAGTTTAATGACTGTTTGTTTCAGTCAAACCATATTTTCAATTTGTTAATTTCTTCAGTGATTTCCTCCAGAACTATCTGCCAGACTAGAAAACTGCTGCATCCTAGTAAGAGCAGAATACTACTGGAATTAATCCGAATAAGGAAAGTTGGGTTTTTTTCTCACCTAAGTGGATGCTGCACTCACTCCAGTTTATCTTCTGGAATAGTCCCAGATTGCATTTCAGAGCTTCTAGAATTCAAACATTTTTGTGCGGGTGGTGTTGGGGGGTAATTTTGGGTTTCAGCTTTTTTTGTTTTTCACCACTTTCATCCCTGAATATGTCAATTGTGAGTCATTTTTGTGCGGATTAAAGTTACTAACTGGGACTCCTGTCTTGTTGCGAGAAAGAAACGAGAATCGTCCTCTGTTCTGTTCACACAGCTCCAAACGCTGCGCGGCTCTCTGCCGAGTCAAGTTAGAACGATAGAGTCCAGTCGGAATTAATAACTTCAAAGTGAAACACCGTTTTGTTTATTTTTATTTATGTCCAGAGATCAAGGATACAGTGACCAATTTCATATTTATTTACTTTAAGACTCAATGAAATACATAGAAAACCTGTAAAGCCTACTTTTAGTAAAAAATTCACAAGAGGTATCGATAAGTGAATCGATAAGGAATCGGATCGATAAGCAGAATCGATAATGGCATCAATATCAATAAAATCTTATCAATACCCATCCCTAATCATGACACTCACAACTAGAGTCCTCAGTTCCCAAACGCTTATTGAGTGTTGTTAGAAGGAAAGGTGATGTAACACAGTGGTAAACATACCACTGTCCCAGCTTTTTTGAAACATGTTGCAGGCATCCATTTCAAAATGAGCAAATATTTGCACAAAAACAATAAAGTTTATCAGTTTGAACATTAAATATCTTGTCTTTGTGGTGTATTCAATTGAATATAGGTTGAAGAGGATTTGCAAATCATTGTATTCTTTTTTTATTTGCATTTCACACAACGTTCCAACTTCATTGGAATTGGGGTTGTACAAGGATAGTGTGGCAGCAGTGAGATGCGCAGGAATGACAGACTCATTCAAAGTGAAGGTGGGATTACACCAAGGATCAGCTCTGAGTCCTTTCCTGTTTGCAGTGGTGATGGACAGCTTGACTGATGAGATCAGACAGGAGTCTCCATGGACTATGGTGTTTGCAAATTACAGTGTGATCTGTAGTGACAGTAGAGAACAGGTTGAGTGCCCTTACCAAAAAATAGTACTGATAAGTATATAAAAAGTAAACTGGAAGTATACTTGAAACATACTTGCATGTACTACTTTTTGGTAAGGGTGTAGCCTGGAGAGGTGGAGATATGCTCTGGAGAGAAGGGGAATGAAAGTCAGTCAAGAGCAAGACTGAGTCCATGTGTGTGAATGAGAGGGAGCCCAGTGGAATAGTGCAGTTGCAAGGAGTAGAGGTGGTGAACGTAGATGAGTTTAAATACTCGGGGTGTGGAGAGTGTGGTAGAGAGGTGAAGAAGAGAATGCAGGCAGGGTTGAGTGGGTGGAGAAAGGTGGCAGGAGTGATTTGTGTTAAAAGAATATCCGCAACAGTGAAGGAGAAAGTTTATGGCTGTGCTGAGGCAGGACATGCAGGTGGTTGGTGAGAGAGAGGAAGATACAGAGGACAGGGTGAGATGGAAATGACTGATCTGATGTGGCGCCCTCTAATGGGAGCAGCCAAAAGAAGAAGAAGAAGGAGGTACATTAACAGTCTTACCAGCTGGTATCATGTTAATTAAGAAGCTAAATATTTCCTCTAAATATTTAGTTTTCTCAGCAAAATTTTACATACTGTATTTACTCTTATAAACGCTCCAGGGGTGTGAAATGTTCATGAATGGGGATTGTTTCTTGATGATCGTTTGCATACACGTGCATGCATGTATGCTGTACAAAGTATGGCCTTATGGTACATACGTTTATGCAGGAGAAGCAGCACAGACTTGAAATGAGTTATTTTTCATGCAGGAGCTGCTACAGTTATATAAAATGGCTGCATGCAAATGTTTTTTACTTGGCAGCGTTCAGGGTAAAAGTTGTGAAAGAAGCAGAAGAGAAGGGGAAGCACAGTGCCACTCAGATTTTCCTAGTTGATGGGAAGTGTATCCAGGAGTAGTGTAGGAACAAGGATAAGCTTGCAACCCTGGCCAAAGCAGCAAAATGGCTGCCTGGTGACGGGGGAACGGCAGCTGTTCACATGGCAGGAAGGGTCTGAAATACGAGGCACTGCGGCTTCATAAGCAACATGGAAAATGAGATTTTGTGGCAATGAGGTAGGACTGTTTCATTTTCATTTTACTCTTTTCTCTCAGGAATACCCAATGTCGCTACATGCAATGTGACAAAAATCAAAGGGGGGGGGCTTGTATTAGAGAGGGCGTGTTTATATTAAACACGTTAAGTGAAGAAGAACCAAAACTACAAATTCAACAGCTCTAATCAAATGTAAGTTGCAGCTCTAAAGAGATAAAGAGAAACCAGTTTCTCACAGTGATGATGGTATTGTGCAATCTGTCACGGTGCATGATCACAGCAGTGATGACTGACACCTGTGTCCCGCCCACCTGACAGCCAGGTGGCCCTGAAATGTTTCTCCCTCTGCCTTTGTTCGTCGGGCTGTGAATGTGACATATGTTTGACATTTGATTAGAGCTGTTGAATTTGTAGTTTTGGTTCTTATTCACTTAACATATTTATTCTAATAAATGCTCCCTCTCTAATACAAGCCCCTCCGCCCCCCACACCCCTAGATTTCTTTTTTTTTTTCTTTTCATCACATTGCATGTAGTGCAATTGGGAATTCCTGAGAGAACAGAGGAAAATGAAAGGGTCCTACCTCATTGCCACTAAATCATCATGTCTGTTCTGGTTTCCATGTTGCTTGTATTAGAGAGGGAGCGTTTGTGTTTATGTTCCTACTTCCCACCACAGGGGGCGACTGCCGTGTGTATCCCAACAGCGCTCGTCAAGGTCTGGTCAATTACCACAAGCACATTACAGATCTGCTGTCTGGAGAAGTAAGTCTTTGTACTTTGAGTTTCATGGCCTCAGAACCAAAGGTGACCCTCTGGTGTTCCTCACATCCCCCCTTGTGTTTAAATGGCAGGGCTTTCTGGAGAGGACCTATCTTTTTTACGGGTTCTACAGGGTCGACAAGATCCACTTCCCAAAGGTCACTTACAACTTGCCGCTGGCCTACCTGCTGGTGACTCTGGCCTACCTCTTCCTTAGTCTCATCTGGATTGTTAAACGGTACCAGAGAAGCAAACTCAAAGGATAAAGCCTCATTTGAAAGAGTTGCTGAAAGTGTTCCAATATCATTTTTTTTTCTTCAAGGTCAGCCACAGGTTTCAAAAATAACCTAGTTCAGGATGAAGATCCCTTTCAGAGTTTTTGCAACAAGATCTTTGCCGGCTGGGATTTCTGTATCACCAATGAGAATACTGCACGGCTGAAGAGAAGCAGTCTGCTCTACGAGCTCCGGGTTGGTTTAACATTCCACTAAACAAAATTGCGTCTTTGATGAAATGAGCTCAAATAGGCTGCAGGTGTGTTTTGTGCTGCTGTGTGCCAAAACACAGAAGCTTTTAATGTTTTCCATACAGAAATAGCAGCCTGTCTGTATCAATGAAAGATTCTGAACGGGAAAGTAATGTTGACTGGACACAAGTCAGTGGTTGAGAGATGATTTACTGTTGAAGTGGAAGATGCATCAAAGTGGAGGAAAAGTGAAATGATTTAGTATACTTTATTTTTTAGACTATAAGTTTCACTGGCTAGGGCGTAATTTTGGGTAGGGACGCTAGGGTCACATCCCTACCAATATTCAGCCCCCTATTGTGTAATCACGACCAATAAAACCGCTGTCCTCCATTATTATGGCACATAAACGGTTAAATGTATGACACTGCTCGAAGCCCCCCTCTTTAATGTAGATATCCTTGTCTGATTAGCAGTGATGCCTGTCTAATCTGACCACTTTTTTTTAGTAACGAGTAATCTAACGCGTTAATCTTTCCAAATCAGTAATCAGATTAAAGTTACTTCTTCAAGTCACTGTGCGTTACTATTATTTTTGCGTTATGGGTTGATAGCAGCATTAAACTTGGTCTGTGGGCAGGGGGTCGGGGTTCGACTGAACTACACACTTTAAGCGAGCTGTGAGCTTTTCATCCACGGTTTTCTGCAACAGCTACGACTCGTCCTCACCTCTTAAAGCACAGTGACAACAGCACACCTGCACTGAACTTTACAAAGACATTTTTATGCTTTTTTTTTCTCCGAGCCGCTCCATATCTGCTCACTAAAAACAGCTGTTCCTCCACGACGCGTCAACAACTAACACTATTTTCCACTCAAATGCACCTAAACTCTCTTTCTGAGGACCACATGATGTGAAAACACAATAAAACTTTCTTACCTGTAAATCTGGTCATGTTTTCTGCATAAATAAATGTTATCCATTCTTTGTGCTCAAACGCCAAAGCAGGGGCGAATCCAGATGGAATGCGGGCGTGGGGCAAGGATGTGCCCCCCACAACACCCCTAGATTAAAGGTCCAGTTTTGAAGCCTTTTTTTACTACAACTACTAATACTACTTGAAATAATAATTTCGACAAGTAAAATGTTTAGAGAAAATTTAAATGTTAGAAAGAATTTAATAGTTACATTTATTAACAATATAGGTTAGAAATTACAAGTTTTACTGTTACAGTGCTGTCAATAGTTAAATATGAGGTCAAGAAAGAGGTCTTTATTTTACTTTTTATAAAATAAGTATTTATTTTCATTGAAGCCAAGAAAGGGTGACTATAAAGTGATTTTTGGCAAAACAAGTATCATTGTCATGTTGAGGTGGCAGAGGGTTGTTGTTGGCAGCTGGGGAAAGTAACTAAAAAAGTAACTAGTAATCTAACTTACTTTTCCAATTGAGTAATCAGTAAAGTAACTAAGTTACTTTTCAAGGAGGAATCAGTAATCAGTAATTGGATTACTTTATCAAAGTAACTGTGGCAACACTGCTGATTAGCTACCCGTTTCTTGCTAACTTGGTTGGCTATCCCACTTGTCACTCCAAGCAGCATCACTTCCCACAGTGGCCGCGACCGCGCATCGACCCCCCCCCCCCCCCCCCCCCCCCCCATCTCTGTCTCTTGAGCTAGACTTCGGTGATATTTGGTAATGGATGACGGCCCCCCTCCCAAGAAACGAGATATTCATTCTTCACAGTCAGGAATGTAAGTGCAGTGTCTCCCCTTCAAGCTTTAAAAACTAAGCAAAATCCCTTTCATGAATGGAAACCCTTCTTAAAAGCATTAGGCTTCTTCTGCTCTTTAGGCACTAGGCAGGTTTTAGCCACGTGGCAGGACGCATCGTTAGAGCTAGGCTACTGCACAGTTGCAGGGAACTTATTAAAAGACTGCGCGGGCGGACACAATAACAGACAGACAAACGGGAATCGATTCATTCATGAATAGGGATGGGTATCGAGAACCGGTTCCTTTCGGGTATCGTTAAGAAATGATTCAATCCACCGACATCAATAAGCTTTTTGCTTAACGATTCTGTTATCAGTCCTTCAGAGTCGCCGTTATTTTGGGGGGTGTTTGTCAGGAAAATGATCATTTCTCTACATTGATTACAGACCCTGCGGCGGGTCCGTAATCAACTTTTCTGCAGCGCGGCTTTGCTTTGAACCTTGAACCAATCGAAGCACTGGTTAGCAGATTGAAACAGTGCTTCGATTGCTTCGTTTATTCTTTCTTTCTTTTGCTTAATTTTCCCCCGCTCAAACCCTAAAGAACATACGTCTGTATTATTTACCTTTTTTATGTTAAACTGACCTGTTATGGTCTTCTGAAACAGTTGATAGATGTATTTTATAACTTAAAAATGGGAGCGATGCTAACGCGTTAGCATGTCTATGGCATTTTCAATGTTAAAAGTTAGCATTAAGCAGTTGCAGCTGTCATCACGTTCGGGTGCATTTGTTTTCAAATTGTAATATTTTTTAAATTTATTTTTGTTTCTATATTATAATCTAATGATTATTATATACAATATATACTTATTATATACAGTTTTAGAGAAAGAGACAAAAAGAACCTGAATAGAAACACAACAGAAAATATAAAACTAACTAACAATGAAAATAAATAGATATAGAAATAAATAAGTGTTTCCTGTGAAGACCTAGTGACTCTTACACCTCCACTTCATCCCTGTCTTATTTAAGTTTAATGACAGTTTGTTTCGGTCAAGCCATATTTTCAGTTTGTTAATTTCTTCAGTGATTTCCTCCAGAACTATCTGCCAAGCTAGAAAACTGCTGCATCCTAGTAAGAGCAGAATACTACTGGAATGAATTTGAATAAGGAAAGTTAGGTTTTTTTTCTCACTAAATGGATGCTGCACTCACTCCAGTTTATTGTCTGGAATAGTCCCAGATTGCATTTCACAGCTTCTAGAATTCATTTTCGTGCGGGTGGTGTTGGGGGGTAATTTTGGGTTTCAGCTTTTTTTGTTTTTCGTCACTTTCATTCCTGAATATGTCAATCGTGAGTCACTTTTGTGTGGATTAAAGTTACTAACTGGGACTCCCGTCTTGTTGCGAGAAAAAATCGAGAATCGTCCTCCGTTCTGTTCACACAGCTCCAAACGCTGCGCGGCTCTCTGACAAGTCAAGTTAGAACGATAGAGTCCAGTCGGAATTAATAACTTCAAAGCGAAACACCGTTTTGTTTATTTTTATTTATGTCCAGAGATCAAGGATACAGTGACCAATCTCATATTTATTTACTTTAAGACTCAATGAAATACATAGAAAACCTGTAAAGCCTACTTTTAGTACAAAATTCACGAGGTATCTATAAGGAATTGGATCGATAAGCAGAATCAATGGCATCGATATCGATAAAATCTTATCAATACCCATCCCTATTCACGAACGTCACAACACTAGCAGATAGGGTCATTGCAGTACTTCGTGTTAAATATCCATCCTCGATGAATTCAATTTAAATGTATAGCTGGAGCAATGTTGGGTTAGTTGCTTTGTTCAAGGTCACTCCAGTCACGGATGTAGGTGTAAAGAGAGGTAAGGTTGGGATTTGAGCCTGTAACCCTGTGATTGAAAGACAAACTCCCTAACCATTGGGATGGCTCGTTAACCTATAACATCTGCATGACATGAACTTATGATTGGTAATGCAAAAAAAAAAAAAAATCTTTGTCTTGGAGCACTTTTGTGTCCCCACCAATATCAAAATCAAAGTTACTCCCTTATTCACTGGAGTATTAGTCACATCTGCTAAAAAATGCATCATGAAGTGGGGAGGAAAAAAAACATTTTAAGTTGCACTGATCTATCATCCAGCCATCCAGTCTCTATACCCACTTACTCCAATTAACGCATTTAATTACTTAATGTAATTAAATGTTTGAGAACTGCACATTATAAGACAAACACCGCGTTAGTGATCAGAAGCTAACAATCCAATTTTATAGTACAAGGCACAAAACGTGAGTAAACTGTATCTTGTCTCCATTGAACATGTGATCATAGGTGAGGTAAACATGCAGTGTAGCTAAACATTTGATAACTGGGTGTTATTTATTCATATTGCCACTTAGCTTAGCTTTGGATTGCTGACCTGCTGTTGCTGTCCTTCTTGTCTCATGCAGTCCAAACAAGTGTTGTGCTGAGTAGTATGAAAGTTATATTCCTACACTTTATGCCAGACTGGTCTGTCAGTTTGAGAGCATGATTTCTTAAATTTACTCCGTTCTCTAAGAGACAGAGTGTCTCTCTGATTCAGATCATCTTCTTTTTGTTTTAAGCTGTTTGGCATCCATCTTACCATGTTCGTGCCATGTTCTGCTCTGCATTTTGAATCAAAGTAGCTCATTCAGTATACAGGAGCAGCTTGTTATGTGTAGACGGTGCCATCTTATGGCTATACATGCCAATGCAGTATTTCTTTATGTACAGTTTGCTTCAGAATGTAAGTCGCAGAACTTCCCAAACCAGCAAAATAAACATGACTTATAGTCTGTAAAATATGGTAATAAAGACCAATGTACAAGGGTAGGCTGAAAAGTTCTAAGGCTCACTATGATACAGTTAATGCATTAACTACATCATAGTGAGCCTTAGAACTTTTCAGCCTATCCTCATATAGTTCAGATTTTTTTTTTCAGCATTTCTTAAAAATAAAGCTCACAAATTTATGCTCAGTGGTGTAACAACAGAGTTTTCTCAAGTGTTTTTCAATCTTTGTTTACTTGTCCAGTTTTAAACTTCCATGTATTTTTTGTTTATCCACAGACGGATTTGGAAGAAGAGAGGATCAAACAGAAAATAGCGGATCGAACGCGTAAAGAGAAGTGTCGGATTTATGTCATCCGCATCATCTTGAACGTTTTCGTTATGGCCATACTGGCCGGTTGCTTCTACAGTATTTATTACGCCACCATCACCTCCCAGCAAGCAGAGATGGAAAAGGTGAAACGTCCAGCACTTTATTTTTTAACCACTGTTTAATGTTTATAACTTTTTTTAAATGGTCTCTCATGTTTCATCCACTCTGCAGAATTTTATCAAATTCTCCAAAAACCTTGATGCTGTTTGGCACCAATGCACCTGTTTGAGAAACTGCACCTGCCGTGGATAAAAAAATGTTTTTCTTTTCTCTGGCTTGCAGAAAAATTTCATTGGGGGCCTGTTTTACGAGTATCTCCCCTCGATCGTTATCACCTTAGCCAACTTCATCACCCCCATCCTCTTCTCCATTATCATCAACTTTGAGGACTACTCCCCTGCATTTGAAATCCGCTTCACTCTCATCAGGTTTGTTCTCAAACGGGGGACTCGTTTAATCATTAACTCGGTCAGTCATTAGAAGAGAAGAGTGGCTGGGTTATCTACAGCATACTCACTTTTTGCGCTTCTTGGCTGTTTCCTTCCCTCACAGGTGTGTCTTCATGCGGTTGACCAGTATTGGGGTTTTGCTCTTCTCGCTTTGGTCTCAGATCACTAAATGCGACAAGGAACCTTGCAAATGTGGCTACAACCACATACTCTACTCTGTACGTTCTTCTGGTGAATTCTGAGTAATAAGTTGTTATACCTGGTTGCAGTTTTGACTTTAACCTGATGACTCCTGTGATTTCTTGCAGTAACTGATTTCTGTTAAAAAAACGTTTAGTCTCAGATTAGCGCACACATGGCTCCCTTCTTTGTTTTCTCAGGGCTTGGAGTTAATCAGACTTACTTTTTTTTTATGCCTTCACTTTTGATACTCTGTGTGCTTCTTACCCTGTGTGCTGCTATACAATGCTGCTGGAAGCTCAATTTCCCTGAGGGAGTCTTCCCAAGGGATCAGTAAAGTTCTGTCTAATCTAATTAATGTGTTAGCTTTAAGATCGTGTGTTGTTCTCCAGCGGGTAAGAGGCTTGTATGGGGGTATTACAACTGTCTATTTGAATGTCTTTCCATCTGGAGCTAGATCTCAGTAAACTCTTAGTGGATCTCCTTCCAATCTGGTAGGACAACAGTACCAAGGTACAAAACCACTGTCGTCTGTGTTCTTGCTCTAGGGGTTGGTTAGGTTAGAGCTTAATTGTGTGAAGCACTTTAAGGCAGCTTTGTTGTGATTTGGTGCTATATAAATTAAATTAAAAGACCAAATCTTGACCTGATGTCTGTAATGTCAACATGAGAAAAGATGCGAGTTTTTCTGTTTATAAATGTGTTTCAGTTCTTTGCCAACATCTCGGCAAACATTTGTTTGACATCCTTGGCATTTAATATGATATTATTGGCTGTTCCTGCTATGATGTCATTTTGAAGTTATGGGTTGTTGTTTTTTGTGATGGTTTCTGGGTTAGAGTAATGTTTTTGTACTTCTCCATCATGTTTCTGTTGTCTGCAGTGTTGGGAGACCCGTGTGGGCCAAGAGATGTACAAACTCACCATCTTTGACTTCATCATCATTGCTGCAGTCACTGTTTTTGTAGAATTCCCTCGAAAGTAAGTCCTCTCACCTGTCCACAGGTGGCAACAAATACTGGACAGTTGGCCAGATTTGGATTTGTTTTTTTTTTTTATATCACGAGTTGTCAGTGTTTTCTTATAGGGATGTGAATCGTACAACAACTCACGATTCAATTCGATTCCGATTCTTGGGGTGACGATTCGATTCAGAATCGATTTTCGATTCAAAGAGCTCTGAGAAATAGTTATATTACTTAAAAAATGTTTGTTTAAGAAAATGCAACTTTACAAGGTTAATCAAGTGATTCTAGATGTAAATTTACTTATCTGCTTTGCTCGAGTTGGCTAGCAGTTTAGCGAAGCGCTGGTCAGTAGTCGGCAGATACCGCTGCTCCCCTCTTTTAGCTCCGGGTGATGGCGTAGCATGTGGGCTTGTGGATTTGAAGTGTTTCCGAAGTACTTATGCAGTGTGCAGATTTTGCACACTGCATAAGTCATGTCAAGTTCCTTCTTACGCAGCAAGTAATAAAATCCAAAATGCGCCCAAACATCTGCCTTCAGCAAAGACAGTGCTGGCTGAATTAGCTCTTCGTCCACCATGCTAAGCTACAGCCACTGAACTCTGCAGCTCACGAGTGTTTGAAGCACGCCGGACCCCCATCCGTGTCCTCACGCTGTCCTCTCCTCTCAGGTTGATAGTCATGTACTGTGACTGTGGCTTTGCTAAGTGGTGGGGTCAGCAGGAATTTGCAATTCCTCAGAATGTGCTGGAGATCGTCTACGGTCAAACCATCTGCTGGATCGGTGCCTTCTACTCCCCGATGCTGCCAGCCATCTGCACCATCAAGTACTTCTTCATCTTCTACATCAAAAAGGTTTTTTAATGCCATAGTCACTTTTACACTCTGCAAAATTCTCAAATATCACATTGCATGTGTATGTGTGTGCACACACGTACAGTTGTGAGTTTTGTTCCTGACAGTCATGAGCTAAAAGATTTGCTGTGTCTTTATTGGTCATATTCTTCATGGGACCATCGTGGAGCCTGTTCTCCATCTGTCTGTGTGGTCTTGGTTTTGCATTTATCACAGTGGCTTCATGGATGCTCAAACCTTAGACTACCACACAGGAGTCCTCAAGCCAACGTGCTATAGCTGCACTCTTTGGGGTCACAAGGTCATGCTTTTATGGCTGTCTATGCCATACATATTCTGCAAATAATGAATGTTTGTGAGTGCAATGGTAGGAATATTCCATTTAGTGAAAGATGGAACGTTCCTGTCAGTGAGGTGCAGCCAAGCTGACAGGAACGTTCCATCAGAAAGCCAGTCAGTATCTGGTGTGACCATTTGCCTCACGCAGTGCAACACAACTCCTTTGCATAAAGTTGATCAGCAGACAGACACTATTGAATGTGAGCATTTGTCCACTCAAGTCGGTTCAAGTCTGCATCAGACACTCAAAGCGCTTTACAATAATGCCTCACATTCACGCAGATGTGAGGCTGATGGATCTTGTCCAAGGGCCCTTAGTGATTTTCCAGACAGGCTGGGATTTGAACCGAGGATCCTCTGGTCTCAAGCCCAACACTTAACCACTAGAACATGCATATGAGCTTCCCTGAGATCGTTTCTGACAGTTTGTGCAGAATTCTTTGGTTCTGCAAATCGATTGTTTCAGGAGCTGTCTGGGTGGCTGGTCTCAGACCATCTTGAAGGTGTACATGCTGGATGTGGAGGTCCTGGGCTGGTGTGATTACACGTGGTCTGATGTTGTGAGGCTGGTTGGATGTACTGCCAAATTCTCTGAAACACCTTTGGAGACAACTTATGATAGAGAAATTAACTTTCAGTTCATGCGCAACAGCTCTGGTGGACATTCCTGCAGTCAGCATGGTGACTGCACGCTCCCTTGAAACTCGCAACATCTGTGGCATTGTGTGGTGTGATAAAACTGAACATTTCAGAATGGCCTTTTATTGCGGCCAGCCTAAGGCACACCCACATCCCACTGGTTGCCAGACTGTGTTTGCTGTTGAGTCTGCAAATTGCCCAACTTTTTGGGTGTCTGGTATTTCAGTCAGACACATCACATTTAAACCATATTTATTGCCAGGGGTGCCTAGCTGGTACTCATCATGCTCATGTATGCTAAAAATTATTTATGCACAGCAGACGGCACACAGAGGGAAACACTTTTCCTACAATCTGTCATTGCTTTCCTCCTATGAAGTGCTTCCCTTGTGTTTTCTGTTGTGCACCATTTATTTTTAGCATGCACCAGCACCATGAGTACCAGTTATGTGTATGCCTGTTTATTGCAGCAGTAGAATGTACTTTGAGTTCAGTGTCTAGGCTCCAACCTCATCACTCCCTTACTTGTGATGTTGGGGAGTTTTGATTAGAAACACACATTTCCTCAGTGGGAGCTCACAGGTGGAGGCGGGGCTGATCAGAAGCAGTGTGGGAGCCAGGGAATTTACATTTTAAAAAGCCCGCCCAATTTGGAGGGAGTATTGAATGGTTCATGTAGACAGAAGTGCTGTATGTAATAATTAAGTGGTGTGAGGCGTTTCTGCATACGTAGAGCAGCTCAAGTTGTCTGGCTGAACTAGCTCACAGGCTCAAACCATCTGTAACCTTTAGCAGTGATGCTGCAGTGGATGAAATTTTGTTCTTTGTTTGCCAGGTATCACTGATAAACAACTGCCGCCCAGCCACACGTCCATTTCGAGCTTCCAGCTCCAACTTCTTCTTCCTCGGCGTGCTGCTGATTGGTCTGGCGATGGCCTGTGTGCCCGTCACCGTCAGCATCGCACAGTGAGTGACGGACTGTTAACTTCACTCTCTGACATCATGTCGTCTCTCCTCCACTGCAGCGTTTAGTGGAAGTGCTGGCTGTAAATATTTGTTGGAGTTTGTCTGGTAGCAGACTGTAGATCAGCGGTCAGGAAAAAGTCATCCAGGCTCTGTCCTACCAGGAGAGACACGGCAAAAATAAAGAGACGATACAAAGAGGCTGAACCAGACTTTTTACTTCAGTTTGAATCAGCATCATGAAGTTAAAAGGATTCTCAAGTAATTTTTTTTAAAGAAAAATCCTCTTTGAGACTCAGTTTTCTTATTTGAAATATTCAAATAATGTCTATATTCAGTTAGCTGGAAGTGTTGGATAATTTTTACTTTTTTATTTATTTAAATTTTTTTTAATGCCAAATATGTATAAATTGCAAGTAATGAAGCTGAACTGCATGCTGCTGTAGTGGGCAGCATTACCAGTGCAGTGTTCTGGCTTACCATAATGTTTGGAAAAGCACACCTCAGGATTTTTTGGGGATTATCTGGGATTTTTGTGATTACTAGGAGTGCCCTTGCATGGTTGACGTCATACTTGACCAGTCGTTCTCACTGTGTTTTGTACAGTAACACTACCTCTAACCTTAGTGACATGAAATTTGGGGTTGCACAGGGATCTGTCTTAGGCCCCCTGCTTTTCCCCCTTTATATAGCACCCCTTGGGCACATATGGCGGCATTTTGGGATTATCTTTCACTTCTGTGCTGATGATACTCAGTGATACATGCCGATAACTGCTGGTAATCTCGTTCACATAAAATCCTTAGAAGATTGCCTTGCATCAGTGAAAGGCTGGATGTCTAGAAACTTCCTACTTTTAAACTCTGATAAGACTGAAATGATGGTTCTTGGTCCAGTGAGACATCTGCATCTAGGCTCGTCATACATAACACTGACAAAGTGAGGAACCTTGGGGTAATTTTTGATCCTACATTGTCCTTTGACCTCCATGTTAGAAATATTATGATTGCTTTCTTCCACCTGTGAAATATAGCGAAGATTCGTCCCATCCTGTCTATGGCTGATGCTGAGACCCTGATCCATGCATTTATCTCTTCTTGATTGGACTACTGCAGTGTTCTATTTTCTGGTTTACTGCAGTCCAGCATTAGGGCTCTCCAATTGTTTCAAAATGCTGCAGCCAGACTTTTGACATGAAGGAGAAAGTTTGACCACATTACACCCATTTTGGCGTCTTTTCACTGGCTTCCTGTCCCAGTGAGATCAGATTTTAAGGTTCTGCTACTAACCTATAAAATTGTTCACGGACTGGCACCTCCCTACCTAGCTGACCTAATTAAACCTTACGTACCGGCCCGGGCTTTGCGTTCTCAGGGTGCAGGACTACTTAGTGTCCCTAGCGTGAATAAAATGTTCTCTTATCGTGCCCCTGTTCTGTGGAATGATCTCCCTGAATCAGTAAAACAGTCAGATTCTGTGGAGACTTTCAAGTCCAGACTTAAGATGCACTTATTTTCCCTTTCGTATGGCAACATACTGGCATAGTATAGTTCTACGCTTTTCACTCATTTAATTAATTTTATTAGTAAACAGAGCGGGTCGCGGCCTCAACTTTATCTAAATTCTGGGTCTTTTAGTGAAGGTTAGGGCTCGTGGCCGATGATCACCTCAGTATTTCCTGTTTTTCTTGTTTAATGGTGACAAATTATACAGTATTTCTTGTCTTTCTGATACCTGACTTTTTTTTTTCTCTCTGTTTAAGGTGCAGCTCCATCCAGAGATGGGTGTGGTATTTGTGCTGGAGACCCTCCTCTCCTGTACGCCAACAGCTTTTCCTGTATATTTGTTTTGTGAATTGTTCTGTAATTTATGTCTGTATCATGGCCCAAGCAGAGGGTCACCCCTTTGAGTCTGGTCTGCTTGAGGTTTCTTCCTCAGAGTAGTCTAGCAGATATGTGAAATCCAGCAAAGAATTGTGGGTTTTTACATAGAAACATGAAATTTGGCACATGCCTAGTCCATGGCCCTAATTAACTTTTCAGCTATGGAGCCACAGAGAATTAGGCCTCTGTATGCTTTGGGAGGCATTTTTCAAAATGGTGGCTAATAAGCATAGGCAATAATAATAAAATAAAATTTCTAATGCAATGAGAGACTTTTCTGGTTGCTATCTAACCTTAGATTACTTCCTTATGATGCAGAGACTATTGTGGGTCCGTCATATGCCTGGCTGTGTCCAAAATATATGCTGCCTCAGCAAAATTAATCAGCAAAATGTCACAATTTACCGCCAGCGAGGTGAAGCAGGAGGAATGTTTGACACAGTATCAAACCTTTAATTGCTGATAGACTGGTGAAATGAACAATTCCCATATCTGAACCCATCAAGAAAAACAAGCTGACACTTTTCAGTAGACCCCCTAAAAGAGAGAAGTCCAAAGCAAGCCTTCAAGTCTCATCTCTGAAGAGTGACTGCTCTTTTCTCAAGACTCTACATTGCCTGTTAATCAAGAGATGGCACCCTTCAAGACTTATTCCAACATGAAAACCAGGCATGTCCACCATCTTTGTCTCACTTTGGCAAGCTCAAATTGGGAAACAAGGCTGATCTATTGGAGTGCCTGGAGAGCAACTGTGCTGAAGCCAGATGTGAAGCCCCAGACACTGATGTCATCGTCCTCAATGGAGCAGTGGTCATCAGCTTCCTCAAACCACAGGCTGCCAAGACTTTTGATGATTATGCACTGAAAGTCTTTCTGCCATATGTCCAGGGCCAACTACAACACGCCAGTCGAGCTGATGTAGTCTGGGACCAGTACAAAGAGGGGAGCCTAAAGTCCCAAACTAGAGAAAAGCGTGGGAAAGGTGTCAGACGAAGGGTAGATGGTTCCACTAATCTCCCAGGAAACTGGCAACAATTTCTACGGATTGATACAATCAAAGCAGAGTTGTTTGCCTTCTTGGCAGTGCACCTTACCCACCTGGAAACAGAGAAGCAAGTAGTCACCACAAGCGGTGCGGATGCCCTGTGTAATCTCCCCAGGGACTTTAGCTCTCTAGCCCCATGCAACCATGAGGAGGCCGACAGCCGAATGATTCTGCACTTGGCAGATGCTGTCAATGAGGGCTACAAGAAAGTTCTTTTTCGGACAGTGGACACAGATGTTGTTGTCTTGGCTGTGACAGCAGCAGTGGTGATGGACATCCAGGAGCTGTGGGTGGCGTTTGGAACAGGTCGACACTTCAGGTACATACCTGCTCATGAAATAGCTAGATCCCTTGGCCCTGACAAGTCCAGAGCTCTGCCAGTATTTCACACATACACTGGATGTGATACAGTATCATCTTTTGGCACAAAGGGAAAGAAGTCAGCATGGGATACCTGGAAAACATTTGAAGATGTCACTCCAACTTTCCTGTCTCTGTCCTTGGGACCAACAGAACGGGCTGGTGAGGACGTGGCTGTACTGGAGCGCTTTACCATTCTACTGCATGACCGAACCAGTCATTTGGCTAACATAGATGAAGCCAGGATGGAGCTTTTCACAAAGAAGGAGCGAGCCATGGAGGCCATCCCACCAACAAGAGGTGCTTTGGTGCAGAACACCAAGAGGGCAGTCAACCAGGGGGGACATTGCTGGGGTAAGACAACTGAAGTTGCACCAGAGCTGCCATCCCCTGGTGATTGGGGGTGGGTTGACCCACCTAACTGGAAACCGCTGTGGACCACCTTGCCAGAAGCCAGCACATCCTCAAGAGAACTGCTTTCCTGTGGCTGTAAGAAAGGTTGCAGAGGTCAGTGCAAATGCAAAAAGGCAGCACTGAAATGTACCGCCTTATGTCAGTGCAGCAGACAGGACTGTGATGCATAGAGGACATGTATTTAGCTTACACCTCCTACTATAATAATGGCTAGATAATACCAGTACAGTATTCAGAGCTGAATTCTGAAGCTGATAATTTGATTTAACTGCATTATTTTCATATACATTTTCAAGACAATTACTGTGAATAAGATGAACACTTCTAAAACAGTAAAAAGCTAAGTTATTTGTAGATTTTGCAGACTCATCATTTTGGTCATGTGTTTATACACTTTATGTTCATGGTGTAGCATTAAAGGGTGTTGTGTGGATGATTTGGATTGTCTAATTAATAATGATTGTTTCATCATAAAATACATTTTCTTATGTCAATGCCCTTTTGGCAGCCATTTTGGAAAATGGCTACCAAAGCTGACACAGGCTTTATTTCACGTGGCTCCATAGCTATTTCCTTTACTAGTCCCATGGTCTAGAAATGTGCCAAAGTTTATGCTTCTATGTACAAACACACAGTTTTTTCACCTATCTGCCTGACTAGAGGGAGTTTTTCCTTACCACTGTTGCTCTGGGGGTTTAGTAAGGTTAGACCTTAAATTGAAATAGGATTTTACAGGGAATGTGATCTTAACTGTAATGTTTAACGTAAAAGCGCACAGCGTTTCTAGTTCAGAGAGAAAACTACCGTGCAGTTCCTAATTAGATGACAGGCAGTGGACCACAAACTACCTGGTTGTGGGCCTTATTTGGCCCCCTGGCCATCAATTTGACACCCATGCTGCACTTGCAGACAGAATGTGGGTTATTTTTAGTTTTTATTTATTTGTTTACATGATGCTGAGATTGTGTCCTTCTCCTCATTCTTGTTTCCCTTATTCCTTTTACTCAGGATCAGCTGCTCCCAGGCTTGTGGACCATTTGTTAATTACACCACTTCCTGGGAGGTTGTCCCTCGAGCCATTTCCGGGCTGCCTGATGGTGCGCAGACGCTCCTCTTTGCTCTGTCCTCAGAGGCCTTTGCTGTCTCCTTCTTTGTTGTCACCTGGTGTGTATTTAATGCCAAACACAGTGATTATCATCAGTTCCACATCAATTAACAAGGAGCTGTAAGTGGCTCTTTGTGTGTCTTTAATGTTTAAGGTCATTTCTGTTTCTTTTTTCTGTAGCCCGGCTATGTTTTACGTGATCGCACTCGCTGGAGCTTACAAAAGACTCATCAGCCAGCTGAGGGAGCAGCTCGCCATGGTGTGTCCGGTTAACACTCAGCATCTCCCCACTCATCATTTGAAGCATTAAAAATAATACATGGAATGTGTTGTTGTGCAGGAGGGGCGTGATAAACGTTTCTTGATGCAGAAGGTGTGCCAGGCTCAGAGGCTGTCTGCCATCAGGTCTCTGGGCTCCAGACCCAAACCCAGCAGCAGCAGCTGCAGAAGCCCCAGCTACCACACCAGCTTCTCCAACAACTTCAACGAAGCTCTCTTCCTGGCACACTCATCCCCCGACTCGGCCACGCACGTGTGAGGCCGCTCCCTGATCCCAGCCTGCAGAGCAGCGAGCAGGCCTCTTTTTACTGTTACTTTTCAGTGCTGCTTTGAGGTATTTCTGTCCAGTTAAGAACTGTTAGACATCGTAGTGTGCAAAGCCAGGCTTTAAAGTTAAATACTTTTGGTGTTTCAGAGTAAACATCCCCAAAGTGCGTGCAGAGACGATCCTGCTAGCAGCACACTTTAGACATGAAATGGATCTTTTTTCTTAAATTATTTGAGGTGAAGTACATCGTAGTCATCTGAAGGTCTGCTTGCTCTGTTCGCGCCCAGCTCGTCCCTGCCTGCAGTGCCACCAAACCGTTTCAGTGTGCACTGCTGTGATTGGTCAAAATCCCAGGGCGTGTTGTAGCAGACACACCCACAGGGTCTGTGCAGTCCTCACACCAGTCCACGTCCCTTAAGAGGAATCTGTGTTCGGATACAAACTTTGTGTTTTATATGACACATTAAAGCGTGTGTGTGCAAACTGTAACTTTCACACCAAAACAATCATTCCTGGTAGACTGTTTTTAGTTGTTTTTGTGAACGTGTTTGTAAAACAGTTCTGAAAGTTCTGCACTTTAAATATATTTAGACTGGAGATGTCTTAGATTTACCGTTTGTTCATGTTCTGCTCTTTGTTGTCTCTTTAATTATAAAGTCTCTTTAATTATAAAGTGTTAAAGCTGGATGTGCATGTTTGCTGCCTCCCTTTGCTCTGATTGGCTATTTCTTGTGTCTCCAGGCTGGTGATTGGCTTAACACACCTAATTAAATGAATTTAGGTGTGGGCGGAGCAGTGACAAGTGTGAGGGTGTAAATGGTCTGTGAACCCAGATGACTGTAAACTCTTTATGCAAGTACTGACATGTTTAATCGAGTGCAGACTTCTGCCACGGTGGAATAATCGTGGAATTTATTTTGTTGTTTGGATTAACAGTTTTAGTGGAGATTTGTCTTTTTTGCTGTAGTTTATCACTTCATTAACACCATTGCCGTCTACACATTTCACTATTATATGTGACTGTCAGGTCTCATATGTGGATGAGTTTTGGAGGATTTGATGATGTTTGAAAAAAGTTTCATTTCAGTGTGAAATAAGAAATGATCCAGAATCCACATCTAGATCCTGATCAACTGCATTCATTTTAATATCAGTCCACCAAGTTTTGTGTCATTCTAAGGCTTTTTTCTTTGTATTTTTACACCTTTAATGACATTGTATTGTTGTTATGTGGGAACAGTAGTTGTAATTGTTTTTTATGACTGTGGTGAGAGTATGTTTATGATCATAATATATTTACATGGGAAATAAATGCTAACTTCACAAACCTTTTCTTCCCCCCGACTTGAACTGAATTTATGGCTTCTCCGAGCCAGCAGAGGTCGCTGTTGTAGCTCAACTGTTAAGAAGTAGAACAGTTGCCAGGTCTGACTATGCTTTTTAAAATGTTTGTAAAGTTGCAAATTTGCCTTAAAAAAATGTGCTTTTGCCTTAATGATTGCTTAAATATGATTAATTGATCGAGTTTATTCTGTAAAGATCAATGTGCACACAAAATGGATGACATTAAGTGAAAACATCAATTGGCAGTAAATGCAGTATTGCAAAACATTTGATTTATGATTAAAGGTCAGGAAAGGAAGAAGTTATTTTTTGAGAATGATTGTACAAAGATTGTAGTAGCAGATTCTGTCTAATACTTGTATTACGGGAATGAAGGATTTATTGGAATTGCGTATGTTTAAAATAAGATCATAAAATGACAAAGGACAGAATGGTCTGCATTTATATGGTGCTTTTCTATCTGCATCAGACGCTCACTCAAAGTGCTTTACAATTATGCCTCACATACAGACACACCGATGTCAGGGTGCTGCTTTGCAATGTCCTCACTACACACTGGGGGCATCTGGGGGATTAAGGACCTTGCCCAAGGGCCCTTAGTGATTTTCCGCTGTGTCTGGGGTTTGAACCGAGGATCCTCTGGTCTTAAGACCAAAGGAAATAGACAGTCTTGCTTCTTTTCCTGCCTGATGTCTGGCAACACCGGAACCGGAGGCAGTGTGTTTGTAGCCGCCGACTCTTCTGACAGCTAAAGATGATCGTTCGCTCGGATATGGCTTCCATCTGGCTCTTGTTATTTGTCTTAAATTGTATTTTGGGGCTCGGTTCCTCGGATGATATCGTCGTCGCGTGCGGAGGGTTTGTGAAATCTGAAGTTGAAATCAATTATTCTCTGATCGAGGTGAGACTGTTGGCATTAGCACAATGCTAGCCGCTAGCTAACAGTTTGACAGTTTGAATGAAGTGACACAAATAACTGATTTAAACTCAGTGAAAAATAAGTGGATCAGTTGGTGGAGTTTGACGTTTATTTGATTTTCTAATTTGCAGTCCGAGCACTTTATAGTGATGTTTTCAGACAATAATCCGTCAGGGATTAGACATATGTGTTTGTGTAAAAGGATGGAAACAGCAGATTACAGGTGAAGTTCATCACGGATTCGGATGGAAGCTTTAGTGAGCGAGTGAAGCCTGATCAGCCTGGTTTCCTTAGACCTCTTCGAACGGATCAGTGTGAGCTTTAGGGTCAAGAACCAAGAACGTGGGAAGTTGAGTGCAGGTGTGGCGCCCCTCGTGGCCGCAGGCCTCTACTGCAACACCAGACTCCCGGCTGATCCCAAACAGACTGTTAGCATCATGTCCCAGGTTTGGGAATCTCGTAGAGCAGGATGGACTCGGATCCTCTGATCCACCTCTTCTGGAGCTGTGACCTCACTGTGGACTGTTCTTTCTTTCTTTCTTTTTGTTGTTTTTGTCAAATTTAATGAATTAAATACCTGGAGAATTAAAATCTTTCAGTCACATTTTGTGAATCCCTCTTGACAGCTTAAAAGTGCTGATTCCTCTGTATTTGCGTGAAATGATCCATTAGTGCTACAATATTATATATATATATATATATATATATTATAAAAAATATTTTTTCAGAATTTTGAGGTTCAAGTAGGAAATATGCCAGAAGCCCTGGAATGCTTATGTCGCCTGCTAGATGGCGACAAAAGCTGCTCATATGTGCAGCAAGGTCTCAACTGTTTATTCATTTGAGAAGTGCTCGGACAAAAACTACATATGTACCAAGGGTACGAATATAAGAATTAACAGCAGATTGTGCTTCACTGTACAAGGACGATAAAAGAATTCTAATTACACTTCAAGCTTACTAATGTCCAAAGTGGCCATCAAAAGGAAAACAGACATTTAGCAAAAACAATTTAGACATTAAAAAGAAAAGAAAAACATAAAAAAAGAACCTTACAGGTGAAAGTTATACAACACAGTCTAAAAACACCAAAGAAATAATAATTATAACTGGAGCATCACGCTGGTAGAGCGCAAACCTCTGCCAATAGTAGTCTCCAATTCCACAAATTTCCAGGTCAAGGTTCTGTTAGAAGTGACTTAGATAAATTAGATGTGATCAAATGTCAGGAGCATGTATTTAGTTCATGCTGTTGAATCAAAGTTTTTTTTTCCAACTTTTTCAGTTTCTGAATTCTTTTTCAGAATTTTCACAGAACACTGGTTATCTCTGCTATGCACAAATTGTCGTTGGTTTTTGGCACCTGGTTTCTGACTAATAACTGGAAGACAAACAGGCATAAAATTGGAACCTCCATCCAGTGTTGGTGATGTAGGTAAATCAGAACAGAAAAATGACTGACTCATGCACATTTGATTGAGATATAATGCAAAATATATAACGGCCAAGCGTATCCTTGTCATTTGATTGGTGGGTTGTATGTCACGTGACATGAATTATTCATACCATTTGCCGTTGTGTTTCATTGACTGTGCAAAAGTTATTTTTTAGCTTGCAATTTTGGTGCTATACGAATTGTGCTATTGCACGCCCTGGCCACCACGCATGCTCACCCTACTGGGACGGTGTTTAGCTAAACATAGAAGAGTTTGTTTTGCTGGTGGATGACAATTTGAAGGAGCTAATTGACACTGCTAATTCTTCTAACACACACAAACAAACAAATCCACCACCAAAATGTAAGTCCCTTTTCTCTTGTTTAGAAATTAATAAAATGTCAAATGACAAGGATCTGTTTTTGCCGTTATATAAAACAAATAATGAATGTTTTTCCATTCTTTCAGTGGAACAAATGTTTAATTCGGTGAAAGATGGAATGTACCATCTTTCACCTCATGAAATATTCATACTATTGAACTCCTAAATATGCATGTTTTGTATAATGTGCACCAAATGGTCATTAACCAAATGGGATTTTCAAATACACCTCACTGTCAAATATGAGTGAGTGGGAAACATGAATAAGATATAATATAAAATATACATTAAATGGGGTTTTCAATGTTAAATTTAAATGGCCACAAAATCTATCATCTTGATCAGATCCAGCTCAAAGTTTGTCCATCAATAAAGGATACCATCTTACATAATGCTCTCAAATATGAAAGAAATTTGATGTTTTTTGGCAGTTATGAATTTTTGAAAATTTGTTTGATTTTAAAGGATAGGGATTTTTCCTGACTTTGACCTATGACCTCGAAAACTGAATCGGTTCTTGCCTTTCAGGATATGAATCCTCTGTAAAAAAAAAAAAAAAAAAATCATAATGATATATGAAAAATTGTTGGCTCCAGACTGTTCACAAACAGACAACCAAACAAAAAACGAGTGAAAATATAACCTCCGCCCAACTTTGCTGGCAGAGGTAATAATTTAGAAAGGAATGTTGGATGGGATAATCAATAAGATGTAAAAACATTCTTATGATCAACACCAAAACACTTCCACAGTTATTGGACTAGAAAAGGAATAATTTTGGGCTTTTTCAGGCTTGATTCTTCTGTGTGAGTTTTTTATTTCTCCCCTGCAGTAGTTGGCTTTTTATGGTATCATGATGCTTTTTTTAATTTTTTTAATGATACGAGTTGATACAGGCCCCATGATATGCTACGTATCAATCTGCGTGTAACAAAATGTACGTTATATCGCTTTATATTGGACAACTGTTTTAGACAGACTCATTTGTCTTGACAACTAAAATTAAAACTCAAATATTAGTTGAATGGTTAAAAAAAAATCACCTATTTTCGTAATCAAGAAAACTAAACAGTTGGAGGGAGACTATGCCTGATGTTGTGCTGGTTTGAGGGTTTTAACAGCTCAAAACCAATTCCAGGTGTTTATATTAGAAAATGGAGAGGGGATGGTCTAGTGGTTAAGCGTTGGGCTTGAGACCAGAGGACCCTTGGTTCAAATCCCAGAATGACCAGAAAATCACTAAGGACCCTTGAGCAAGATCCCTAACCCTCTAGTTACTCCCAGTGTGTAGTGAGTACCTTGTATGGCAGCAGCCTTACATCAGGGTGAATATGAGGCATTATTGTAAAGTGCTTTGAGTGTCTAATGCAGATGGAAAAGCGCTATATAACTGCAGTCCATTTACCATTTGAAGATGAATAAGTTCTGAGATTCGGTGATTCTGTTGATTTTGTGTGTGTGTGTGTGTATTAACGTGTCTGTCTTGGAGTGATGCATTGTGCATCTCTTGGTTTTAGGGTCCTATCCAGATCATTCCTCCTGACCTCTGCTGGATTTGAACCCTCACATATTAAGTGCTCACTGTTACTGCCGTGAGCTCGACCTCCTTTTTTTTGGGTCCAGGTCTGAGTAAAGGTTCATGACACCTCCTGTTCTGTTCCAAACAGATTAAACTCTACACCAAACAGGGGTCCCTGAAGTATCAGACTGACTGTGCTCCCATTAACGGTTACTTCATGATTCCTCTCTATGACAAGGTAGGACCTGTTAAATGTCTCGTTTCGCTCTGTTTTTGTCACTGGTGTCGTGATGATGTCGTGACTCCTATTTTTTTCACACAGGGAGACTTTGTGTTGAAGATCGAGCCTCCTCTTGGTTGGAGCTTCGGTGAGTTCGTCACAGCCTTAACCTCACGTAGTGATGTTATGCTCGAAGCAGGCGGCTCGACACTGTATCAGTCTGTCAAAGTGAAAGTGTTGCTGCAAGACGTTTCGATGTCTCGCTTCACCCTGCGAAAAATCATGTGACTCCCCAAATGAAGCTTCATTACATCACATGCGTATCGGCAATGTGTCACACCAGTTTGAATTCAGGGCGGGATTATCAAACCGACACAGTCCCTCTGTACCTTGTGAGTGTTTTGAGAGGAGGAGAGTTTTGGTGTGTGTTATTGTTATACTTTCTTCAGTTGACAACCGGAGAGAGAGAGATTTAGATCAGATTAGCGTTAGATTAGATAAACCATCATGCATTTATACACTCCCATTGGCACATAGACATTCAGACAGTATACACACTGATTTACACACTTACACATCCAGAGAAAGATGAATAGGTTAGTTAGTGGAGGCAGCTGTTTGCCCAACTCTTTACACGCTGGACAAAAATCTATATTCATCTGTGACAAAGGCCAGCAGGAGGCGCTGTGCACATGGTCAGTCAGTAGGACTCACTCTCCGACGAGCCAAAGGATACTCTGGACACTCAGAGCAGAGCCCGGGTTTTAGCCGACTGGTCAGTGTCCGCCTCCCATGTCAGAGATTGTGAGTTCATATCCCAAGAGGAGCGAGTGGGAGGAGTCACATACACAACACAATGTAGAGCAACTTCTGTGCTGTGAGAGAGGGTCGTCTCCAAAACTGAAGAGGTAGTAACAAAGAAGACTTGTGCCTAACACTGCTGAAATGGTCTCGTCTTTAAATAAAAAAACCTTTGAAGCACCCAAGTAAATGGACTGCATTTATATAGCGCTTTTCCATCTGCATCAGACGCTCAAAGCACTTTACAATTATACCTCACATTAACCCTGATGTCAGGGTGCTGCCATATAAGGTGCTCACTACACACCGGGAGCAATAGGGGATTAAAGACCTTGCCCAAGGGCCCTTAGTGATTTTCCAGTCAGGCAGGGATTTTTTGTCCTTCAGAGGCTAATAAGCCTGCCATGTTTACGGTTGTGCAGTGAAAACACATTTGCAGCTTTCATGAGCAACCAAATCCAATTTATGAGTATTCCCTGGTCCCCGACATCTTCCTTTGCAAGGCGTGCATTGGCTCCAAGATGTTATCTAACTTGCATCTGAGTTCAAGGGTTAAGGCAGTTTGAGAATGTATCGCCCTGCCCAACTCGTTAATCATGACGGACAGGTGAGGGGTTGTGGTTCTGCTGACAGCCGGCTTGCCAATTTCTCCGGTAGGTCAGGGCAGCACATAAACCAATAAGTACCAGCCCTCCTACAATAAAACCAAACCAAATATAAATAGATCTTCGACATTCTCCACAGAGTGGTGCCAAGCATGTGATGTGCCATTTCTCCCAGGCATAGAGAACATAGCCCGCAGGGTAGGTTCCATCTGGACATGCAGGGTCCCCCGGCCCTGATTTTTATGTTGAAAAAAAATGACATCAATAGCATTCAGCGACCAGCTGATCAATTCCATGGTTAATCCAATATAGTCTGAAGAATTCACAGTTTGGTGAAGTAGGGACTTTGAAGGTTGGAGCAGAGAGAGAGGAGGAGATGCCACTGCCCACACTGGAGTCCCAAGCAGTTAAAAGTGTATTATTAATGTCAGTCTTTAAAAGAAAAAAAGCAAAAAATAGTCAAAAATTTCAAGATGCACATAGAACCTTTATTGTTAAACATACAGAACACTGCCTCACTGTTTCATGACATCTTGCCCTTTATTGTTCCACACAAGTGCTCTGTTGAAGGTTGGCCAGCAGATGTCGCCTTAATTGTATCAAATGCTTTGAAACCATTTCAGCAAAATTGCTTCGTATTGATTCAGTGGTTCAAAAGCTTTGGTTTCTCTGTCACGTTGTCCAGTCTGACTGTTTGCTCATCTTTGTCATAATTTAATTTGTGTCCTTGTTTCTGACGTGCTTCACTCATCAGAACCCACCAGCGTCGACCTTTACGTGGACGGAGTCAGTGACATCTGCACAAAAGAAGAAGACATCAACTTTGTTTTCACCGGTTTCTCCATCTCAGGGGTGGTAAGATTCACTTTTGGTTTGAAGCCTGAATAGCTAATAGATGACACATGTGCGCTGTCTGCATGTTTTCAGTTAAATTGAAGACATCTCTGTTGTGCACTTTTGATTGATCAGGTTTTGAGTAAAGGTCATCTGCTTGGTCCCGGCGGGGTGGAAGTCAGACTCACCCGAGCGGGAACGGATGGCAGACTGCAGACTGTGGTCACGCAGCCTGGAGGAAAGTAAGTGAGCATTCTGCTCTGGCAGCTCCAGGGACGCCGACACGCCGCTGATCCGGATCAGCTTCACCTGTTCTTCTTCTTCATACAGGTACACCTTCTCCAAAGTTCTTCCTGGAGTTTATGACATCACAGCATCTCATCCCTCCTGGACTTTAGAGCAGGTTGGTATCGTCGTGATGTTCCTGTGTCGGGGTCTCTGTGGTCTGTTCCCACGTAAATCCAGACCTCACCCTTGTACCAGGATACACGGTGTTAAGAGAAAGAGGCTTCAGCTGTGTCACGCACAAACGACACACATGTATTTTAAAAAAAGTGACGTTTAGAAGTCTGTTTATAGTTTCTGTCAGCTTCATTTTTCTTAGCTGAAATGTCACAGCGAGCAACACGTCTGACCTCTCTGAAAGCGAACGCCCACTCACCATTTCTGGCCCTAAATTCAGTGCTGATTTCAAATTTGATGAAATCAAGCCCAATTTTTACAATTTATTCTTTCATTTTCTGTCACTTATCTGGATTTGGGTGTCACTGTAGCATCAGACTAAGCACCTCAGTCCACACTTCTCTATGCTTGGCCAAGTCCTGTAACTCTTCCGGGGGATCCAAGAAGTTCTCAAGCCAGCTGGGAAATGCAATGCCTCTAGTTGACTTCCTCACCAGATGCCCGAACCTCCTCAGCTGGGTCCTTTTGGATGCAAAAAACCCAGCAGCTCTATTCTGAGTCCCTCCAAGTCCCAGTCGAGCTTCTCACCCTGTCCCCACCTTCTAGCTCAGCTCCTTCTTCACCACGACGTTCTGATACAGTGTCCGTAAAACATCAGAGGGTGCCCCGATCCGTCTGTCAGTCTCGTGCTCCAACTTACCCCCACAGGTGAACAAGACCCTGAGAGACTTAAACTCCTCCACTTTGGGCATTAACTCTCCTCTGACCCAGAGGGGGCAGTCCACCATTTTCCAACAGAGGACTGTGGTCTCAGATTTTTCATTCCAGTCGTTTCACGCTCAGCCTCAAACCTGCTAAGTCCACATCAGAGGTCACAGTCTGAACCCATCAGAACCACATCATCTGCAAAAACAGATGCAACTCTGAGGTCACTGAACTGGACACCCTCCGGTCCCTGACTCCACCTTGAAGTCCGTGACTATCAGGAATAGGATTGATGACAAGGGACTCTGGGACAACAGCTCCCAGGATCACTGGAGGACACAAACCCCTCCGCCGCGATAAGGTGCCAATCTAGGGAGGGGACAGTGACCTCTGAGTTGCCCTGAGCAGCTTTGAGGCTGCGTGTGGAGGGATCGGCATGAGAATCAGCACCTCCAAATCTGACACCATGGTCCTCTGTTGGACTGTGGTTTCCCTCTGCACCAAAAATGTACACAGCCAGGTATCAAAAATCTACAGTCTTAGAGCGCCGTTAGAGTTTATGTGTCAGTGTGACTGACCGATGAGGCCATGCGAGTCTTCAGCAGTTATTTTTAACTCTGCTGACATAAAGATCACACGAGGACATTATTAAGAAGCAACGAAAGCAGAGCTCCAAATTTTAACAAGGTACTCTTTAATGGCACGTTTTTATATTTATAACAAGAATACTGAAAGTATTTAATCTGAATGCCTGTTTGTTGGAAAACAGGCTAGAAATAGATGATATCAGTTTTTCTTAATTGATCAGTTCCATAAGTGATGATTTCAGAATCGGATGGTCATTAAGAATACGAAGAATCTCCATGAGGTGGTGTGGGTTTTGATTTTTGTTGTTTTTTTTGTGTGTGT
Organism: Thalassophryne amazonica; assembly: GCF_902500255.1. Taxonomy (NCBI): domain Eukaryota; kingdom Metazoa; phylum Chordata; class Actinopteri; order Batrachoidiformes; family Batrachoididae; genus Thalassophryne; species Thalassophryne amazonica. Next base: position 92,550,764 of record NC_047117.1, on the reverse strand, counting down.
GTGTTTTTTCTTGTTTTTGTGTGTCATTCGACTGTCGGGAAGTTCATCGCCTCTTGACAGTGCCGTTGTTTTACTGTCTTTGACTTGAACTTGCCTCACGTCTGCTGCCTTCCTGCAGAGTGTCACATCAGTGCACGTGTCCAACTCCAACTCCGCGGCCGCCGACCACCTACTGGTCGCAGGCTATGACGTGTCGGGGGAGGTGCGCAGCGACGGCGAGCCCATGAAAGAGGTCACCTTCCTGCTGTATTCTACCACCGTTAAGAGAGAGGCAAGTCAACATCACTGACATCACAGACAGACTGATGACCTCATAAAGGGTACGAGTCAGGATGCTGGAGGAATGTGTAAAACTGTCTAAGGATCATTTTCCGTGAGTGTCATGTTTGAGATGAGCAGCTTTTAGTAATGATGGTGCACCACGGTCGCAGCACTGAGGGTCGTATTAAACAAGCTTTCAATGAGGCTGATGTTAAAAATGTCCTCACGCGCTGACGGGATGGATCCCTGTCTGTAAAACCATCTTCCCTCCATCTGAAGGGAGCCAGAAAAGATGTGGGGGCATCAGACAGTGCATGCCCCGCCTCAGTGGGCATGTCCCAAAGAATAAGCAGGAGTCCAAATATGGCTTTCTGAGATGTATTTTTTAAACGTGTTATTTTCATTACAGTAGGAGAGTTTCTACGTGATCACAAAGAATTATGGGACTTTGAGGGGTTTTTGTTAGGGTTCAGTCCGGTCAGGTTGTTTTGGGGTGTTAAGGATTTTGTGTCCGTGCGTGTCCCTGATCTTCTGTCCTGCTCTGCTCCTCCGTCATCCCTGCATGTGTGTTGGTGTGGTCGCTTCCCAGGTCCTGAGTGTGTGTGTGTGTGCGCGTGTCTGCCTCGTCCATAAGTGCGCGTGCGGTCTTTTATGTTCAGTGTTCCTCCGGTCCACCTCTGTGGTGCCTACGTGAACATATGAGTATGTTTGTTGTCCATGGTGTGCGTGTGATGTTTTGAAGTCCTGCGTGTGTGCGTACCTGTGCATTGTCGTGTCTCTGCCGTGCTTCCAGTCTTGTCTGTCTGTTCCACCGTGTTTGGGGGTCCCTCTTCCCCGCAATCGTGTTTATGCCACTTTACACTGTTGTTTAGACGTTCACTTGTTTGTTCTGTTCCTCCTTCATGTTTGTTGTCATGGTGATCCCTCGTGGTGAGTGCAGCGTTTAACACCTGTCAGGTCCCGTCCTTCGTGCACTTGGTGTTTTTTCCTGGTTTGTCTTGTCTGTCTTTAGCACTCCCCATTGTTTTATGTCTGGATCATCTGCTCTTCATCTAGTGTCAGTGGGGTTTTGGTTTGTTTCTATATGGTGTGTTGATCTGTATGGTGTCTGTCTATGTCTACTTCGCGGTTATGGCTGTGTTCAGTCACCTGTGGCTCTCCTGTTATTTGCTGCTCCCTTGTGGTCGTGTTAAGTCATTACTTGTCTGTTCTTTTACACCTGCCTGCAATTAGTCCCCATCTGTAGTTAAATTACACCTGAGTTTGTCTTCTTGTCTGGTTCTTTATGTTTGTTTATGGTTCATTCTGACCTTTCACCTGTGTTTTTGCTGCTGGTCACCTGCTGTTAATAAATTACCAGCTGTTTGACATTCAATCCTCAAGTCTTTTTCTGATCTGCATCTTGGGGTACATAACTGACTCTGTTCCTGACACCAACCGTAACAGTTTTACCACAAAACACTGACAATATTAAAATAGAAATTCAGTCCGACGTTAAAAATCTGTTTTATAAATCTGCATTAGTAAATTATTTCCTTTGAGACATTTTCACATATTAGCAGTAATAGCTGTATAAGTTACGCCTGTCAAAAAATGCCCAAGTCACACCTTTTTTTTTTTTTTTCTTTTCTGAATGTTGAAGTCACTGTAACGCAGCTCTTCCCTGAGGGCGAGTTTTAACAACGGACAGTAACTGATCATAGCACATGTGCACACTACAGCATCAATCAATCAATCAATTTTTTTTTTATATAGCGCCAAATCACAACAAACAGTTGCCCCAAGGCGCTTTATATTGTAAGGCAAGGCCATACAATAATGATGTAAAACCCCAACGGTCAAAACGACCCCCTGTGAGCAAGCACTTGGCTACAGTGGGAAGGAAAAACTCCCTTTTAACAGGAAGAAACCTCCAGCAGAACCAGGCTCAGGGAGGGGCAGTCTTCTGCTGGGACTGGTTGGGGCTGAGGGAGAGAACCAGGAAAAAGATATGCTGTGGAGGGGAGCAGAGATCGATCACTAATGATTAAATGCAGAGTGGTGCATACAGAGCAAAAAGAGAAAGAAACAGTGCATCATGGGAACCCCCCAGCAGTCTACGTCTATAGCAGCATAACTAAGGGATGGTTCAGGGTCACCTGATCCAGCCCTAACTATAAGCTTTAGCAAAAAGGAAAGTTTTAAGCCTAATCTTAAAAGTAGAGAGGGTGTCTGTCTCCCTGATCTGAATTGGGAGCTGGTTCCACAGGAGAGGAGCCTGAAAGCTGAAGGCTCTGCCTCCCATTCTACTCTTACAAACCCTAGGAACTACAAGTAAGCCTGCAGTCTGAGAGCAAAGCGCTCTATTGGGGTGATATGGTACTATGAGGTCCCTAAGATAAGATGGGACCTGATTATTCAAAACCTTATAAGTAAGAAGAAGAATTTTAAATTCTATTCTAGAATTAACAGGAAGCCAATGAAGAGAGGCCAATATGGGTGAGATATGCTCTCTCCTTCTAGTCCCCGTCAGCACTCTAGCTGCAGCATTTTGAATTAACTGAAGGCTTTTTAGGGAACTTTTAGGACAACCTGATAATAATGAATTACAATAGTCCAGCCTAGAGGAAATAAATGCATGAATTACTTTTTCAGCATCACTCTGAGACAAGACCTTTCTGATTTTAGAGATATTGCGTAAATGCAAAAAAGCAGTCCTACATATTTGTTTAATATGCGCTTTGAATGACATATCCTGATCAAAAATGACTCCAAGATTTCTCACAGTATTACTAGAGGTCAGGGTAATGCCATCCAGAGTAAGGATCTGGTTAGACACCATGTTTCTAAGATTTGTGGGGCCAAGTACAATAACTTCAGTTTTATCTGAGTTTAAAAGCAGGAAATTAGAGGTCATCCATGTCTTTATGTCTGTAAGACAATCCTGCAGTTTAGCTAATTGGTGTGTGTCGTCTGGCTTCATGGATAGATAAAGCTGGGTATCATCTGCGTAACAATGAAAATTTAAGCAATACCGTCTAATAATACTGCCTAAGGGAAGCATATATAAAGTGAATAAAATTGGTCCTAGCACAGAACCTTGTGGAACTCCATAATTAACTTTAGTCTGTGAAGAAGATTCCCCATTTACATGAACAAATTGTAATCTATTAGACAAATATGATTCAAACCAAAATGTTATGTGAGGTAACAGCATGTGCTGTTACCTCACATAAGGAGGTTTAAATTCCAAAAATAAGCAAGATGGATAAATAAATAAATGCTCATTGGACAGCACTTTCGGTAATTTGACTGTTTGATCAAAAAAAGTCTGTGTGTGTGTGTGTGTGTGTGTGTGTGTGTGTGTGTGTGTGTGTGTGTGTGTATATATAAAATCAGCTCTATTAACTTCGAATTTTTGTACATTGTTCTATGTAAATAGTTCATATTAATGAATTTGAGATTTTTTTTTGATTAAAAATTGCAAACTAGGAAAAAAAACTCCCCCCAGACTTAAACTCCAGAAAATACGGTATTTGTTGCACTTTGTGCACTGTACTTTAATAGATATTGTTTGTGGACAAGTGTATGTTTATTATTATTGTTATTATTATTATTATTATATATAAACATTGTGCCTGCAGGATGTCAGCGGCTGTAATGTCTCGCCAGTAGAGGGCGCTGATCCTGGAGATGGCGCTCTGGTCTACCTGTGCAGCGCTCTGTCCCGGGAGGACGGCTCCTTCACCTTCGCCTCACTGGCCAGCGGCGACTACACGGTGGTAAAGCTTCTGCACAAAGTGTGTGTGCGATTTTCCCACTTTGTGGATTCACTCTTTCATCTGCACACTTTGTTTTTGTGGAACACGACTCCAGGTGCCTTTCTATCGCGGGGAGCGGATCACGTTCGATGTGGCGCCGTCCCGAATGAACTTCAGGGTGGAACACAACAGTTTAAAACTGGAGGTAAATGAGCTCGACCGCCGCTCGCTGAACCATTTGTCAGTCAGTAGACGTTGATTTGACGTGTCCTGTTTGTTGCTCTGTTCGTAGCCCATCTTCCGCGTCATGGGCTTCTCTGTGACGGGCCGAGTTCTAAACAGTGTCGGAGGAGAGGGTGTGTCCGATGCCAGCGTGTCACTGAACAGCCAGATCAAAGGTGAAATGAACAGTTCAAAGAGCCGTGTGTGAACATCATGTTTGGAAGTAACCAGATTTTCACCTCCACAGTTGTCACCAAGGACGACGGGTCCTTCCGTCTGGAGAACATGACAGCTGGTACCTACACTATCCGGGTCCACAAGGAGCTCATGTTCTTTGAGCCAATCACAGTGAAGATCGCCCCCAACACGCCGCAGCTTCCTGACATCATCACAGCGGGGTGAGTCTGTGGTCTGCCTGCTTTCTGCTTGAAGCCTCTTTAAGCCGCCGCACTGATGCACTAACGGTAACTGAGTGGAAAGGTTGACCTTTCATGACCTTTCTACTGGCCTTGTTCACAGTCAGGCCTGAAAGTTCATTTTTATCATCAATGTGGACAACTTCGTTAAATCAACATCCTTAAATGAGACCACGTTATTTCTTGTTCCACATTCTCAAGTGACGAATTATTATTAGTCAGGTCCATAAGTATTTGGAAAGTGAGTTTTTATTAATATTTTTATTTAGTTTTTTGCACAGAGTTGAAATGAAACACTTGCGATGGTCTTACAGTGTTGACTTTCATCTTCAGTTCAAGGGGTTTAACAAAAATATCATAGTGCAGACATTTTTACACACAGTCCCTCCAGTCCAGATGTATTTGGACAAATTAAATATAAGGAATTATTGTTAGAACATCACTTTTACAGCTAATATTCTTTAGAGAAGTCTGGAGATGACCACATGAACATTTCCAAGTCACTGAATATGTATTGGACTTAATTTAAGTTTATTAACCGTGCAAGAAGGAGACTAGTGAGGGAAGCCACCAAGGCATGTCTGAAGGAGTTACAAGCTGCTGTGGCTGTGATTGGAGAAACTGTGCACAGTGCAACTTTTGTCTGTTGCATCACCAGTTATACAACTTCAGTGTGAAACAGAGAATAATTTTCTTTAAACAAAAAACAAAGAGACACAATTTCATGGACAGTTTTCCAGAAATGTCTGGGTAGACATATTTTCTTGTCAAAAACCTTCTCTGTTCCACTGCACCATGAAGTTGTCAAAAGCAGCAGCTGATCACCAGTTGAAACTCTGCTGTGTCTGGTTGTGTTGATGATGAGGACAATAACTGTAAATGCACACTGACCTCCACCAGAATGAGTGGAACTTTATTGCTGGTGTTTCAGGTTCAGTGTCTGTGGTCGGATCTCCATCAGCCGCCTGCCTGAGGGCATGAAGCAGCAAGGTCGCTACAAGGTCATGCTGACATACCGGGGTCAGGACAAGACTACCAATTGGATTGTGGACTCCGACCCTCAGGGAGGATTCTGCTTTCAGGCCAAACCTGGTGACTACAGCGTCCATGTGAGTCTGGACCTCGGCTTCATCATCATCAGGCGTTTTTAAACTGGCGGCTGAGAAGCTCGAGTGCTGGAGGATTTGAGCCGCTCAGAGAATTTCTTCTGTATTATGTTTTCTTTCTCTCATGGTGATGATGGACATTGTTTTCTTTGTGTGTCTTCAGGTTTCGTTACTTGAGGCAGAGGTGAAGGCCGGCTTGGCGCTGCAGCCGCGGTCCCTGGAGGTGTCTCTTGTGGACCGTCCCCTCACAGACCTTCTCTTCACACAGTTCATGGCCTCTGTCTCTGGAAAGGTTTACTGTTTAGGTGGGAGCTGTGTGTCCTTCTGAGGCCTCATCTGCCCAAAACCATGTGGTGGTCTTATTTTTAACTTGACCTTCTGACCTCTTATTGACCTGTAGCATCATGTGATGAGCTGTTGGTGACCCTGCAGCCAGTCAGTCGCCAAGGTGAGAGAAGGACGGTCACTCTGTCAGGCGGTGGCGACGACATCCTCAGCTTCTCCTTTGACAATGTTTTACCTGGAAAATACAAAGGTGAGTGACACTGCTCTCAAGAGATGATTCATTCAGAGTCATTTGGATCATAAATTAGGTCTTGTAATTATCATTATTAGGGGAGGTGATGGTCTAGTTGATATGCATTGGGCTTGAGACCAGAGGATCCTTGGTTCAAGCCCCAGCCTGGCCAGAAAATCACTAATGGCCCTTCGGCAAGGTCCTTAATAGCCATGTTGCTCCCGGTGTTTAGTGAGCACCCTGACACCAGTGTGTTTGTGTGAATGGGTGAATGTGAGGCATCATTGTAAAGCGCATTGAGTGTCTGATGCAGATGAAAAAGCGCTGTATAAATGCAGTCCATTTACCATTTATCTGTGTTTGTCAGATGTTCAGCATCTACAGCAAGAAAGGCTTCACGAGCTTGTGCTGCCAAGACACCTGCTGCGAGTGTGTGGAATGAAAACCTGCAGACTGCCATGTATGAATCGCAGTGCTGGTTAAAGTGTAAAGAAAAATCTTCAGGCATCTTTTGAGTGGAGAATTCCAAGTGAAATCAAGCTGTAAAAATACAATTTTTTATGGAAATTTTGATGAAACTGAAAAATTTCCAAGCAAAATTTTAAAAATGATAATCTTCATTTGTCAGATGTGACCAAACAATGGATAAGTTCAATACAAAGTGTTGTGAAAGTCGTTGTGGTGCATTCATTGACTGTGGTGCGTTCAGGTCCTGTGTGGAGTACAGTTGGCGGCATTTGTTCAAACAGGAAAAAATAGTGATGAAGATGATGATGATGATGTAACACGATCTGCTCTCATCCTCGTCGGCTGACTTTGTGCTGTTTGTTTTTTGCTTTCTGTCAGTGAGTAGCTCTCACGAGGAGTGGTGCTGGAAGCACAAGTCTGTAGAAGTGGAGGTTGTGGATTCGGACGTCTTGGGGGTGGAGCTGAGGCAGATCGGTTACATCCTCCGCTGTTCCCTCTCTCACGCCATCACTTTGGTCAGTCATCGTTAACCTGCTGGATTTTGGCACCTTTTGTAAGAATTTGTGAGACCACATTTCTGATGGAAATTGTTTATGTGCAGGAGTTCTTCCAGGATGGCAGCAAACCTGAGAACGTGGGCGTGTACAATCTCTCTAAAGGAATCAACCGATTCTGTCTTTCCAAACCCGGTGAGATTCATTCCTTCATTCACTACTAAACATACTCGAAATTAACTTTTTATAACTGATCTCCAGATCTGCTTCGTTTTGCAATAAAAGTATAAAACCTAAAATAACGATTTCATAAACATTACCGTGTGTGTGTTAGTGTGTGTGTTAACCTAGCGGATGGTTTGATGTTTATTCTCTATGAACGAATGAGTTGTGACGTGAACAACGGTATCTGACCTTTCTCTATGTCTCCCCATTCATTAAATAATTCACTGCTGTAGTGGAGGAAAGTGCAAACAATCATGAAAATCACATCCAAGTATGAACAGTCAGCTGACAAAGTCCATGTCATGAATATATGAAGTATAAATTAGAGGCCAACTGATATATCAATTGGCCAATAATATCAGCCAATATGAGCCTTTCACAAACTGGTATTGGTATTATTTTTGCATATAGGAAGACTTTTGTTTTACCAAATAAAAAAACACAGAAAAACACATTGGATGTTGGAAATTGTCGTTACATAGATATTTGAGCAGAGGGTGCTCTGACTGCCATGTTTACAATGCTGTCAAGCATGGCCGGGACCCCATCTCCCCTTGGTCACATTAGCTACAAGAGACAGAGACAAAGCAACCAGCTGCCATTAATTTTCGGTCAGAGTGGACATTTAACAGCCACAAGAGACAAGTTGTTGTTACACTGGCAGCTAGGCAGAACAAAAAAGTTGAGAAGTCTATTTTATGCAAATGCTAAATGATGCGATCTGTCAACTCCCAATCCCAGTGACAGCAGCACAATGTATGTTGTTGGTTACATTTAGTTATTTCTAATAAATTTCATTTTTAAGCTGGAAAACAAGCATCAGATGCATTTTCAGGGGTTGATAATGAAATGTCCAGAATCATTGCCATTTTTAATGGATACAAATTTCTTTATTTTTATTTTTGCTCCATAATATCCGTGTCAGAACCCCAAACACTTTGGGCAGCCTTTAGGATGATAAATGCCACTATTGTATTTGGTTCATAAATAAATGTGAAGATAAAATGTGGTGACACATTTTTTATATTTGAGGGATCATCTGAGAGCTTCAGGTTCTTACCAAGATCTGCTTTTTATCATAAAGTTCTTGTGTCTTAGTGCAGCTTTCTCTCCCACTGGTCAACATGTCTGTATTTTACATTTAGATCATGTTTTAGAGACTGAATGGATATTTTAGATTGAATGGATTTAGCCCTGTGACAGACTGGTGTCCTGTCCAGGGTGGACTCCACCTCACGCCCTGTGACTGCTGGGATAGGCTCAGCACCCTGTGACCCTTAATTGGAGTGGGCGGGTATAAAAATGGGTGGATGGATAAATGGATCTGAAATTGAGCCTGATATATGTATTATTTTATGTTTTTTTTAAAGTTATAAACGTAAACGTGAAATGGAGAGAGTTGGTTTTAGAGCTATTGTATGTGCACTGTGAGGACGTTTTATTATTATTATTTTTATCGGCGCTGTTGTGTGAATTATGAAGAAAAGACAAATCTCAGAGCAGCAAATGTGAAAATATTTTTGTGGGTGATCTCTGTGTAAAAGTAGAGCGAGGTGATTAATGGTCTGAACCGGTTCTGTGCAGGTGTTTACAAAGTCACGCCTCGCTCCTGTCACCAGTTTGAGCAGGACTTCTACACATATGACACGTAAGGACGAGCTCGTTACTCCCAGCATGTCTCCATCTGCAGAGACGCTGATGGTTTCTCATCTGTGTCCAACAGCTCTGCGCCCAGCATCCTGACCCTGACCGCGGTCCGACACCACATGACCGGACTCATCACCACCGACAAGCTTCTGGATGTGACCGTTACCATCAAGTAATGCCCTTGTTGTCCTCCAGATGTTCTGTGAAAATATCAGCGAGCGTATGTTTTTATTTTTCCTTCTGCACGGTCAGATCTTCCATCGAAAGTGAGCCGGCGTTGGTGCTGGGTCCGCTGAGGAGCCAGCAGGAGCAGCGGCAGGAGCAACAGCTGCTAGAGATCCAGCTGCGCCGCCAGGAACGGGAGCGGCGTGTGGCTGAAGAGGACGGCGGCACCCGGGACGATAACCCTCCTATCCAAGAAAAGGCAGATGAACTCACTGGACCTTTCCACTACGAGTTCTCCTACTGGGCCAGGCTAGTTCCTGCACATTGGGAGCGTGGCAACAGATCCGAGTCCTGAATACTGAGGATCTGTGGATTCTTACAACAGCACTTAAAACTTTAACATATAAAACTCACAGTCGGTTTAATTGTGTAAGAAGCACACTGTCATATGTCTGATGTCACGCACGTGTTTAATTAATGTGGGCTTCACAGGGCCGGCGAGAAGATCACAGTCACGCCGTCCTCTAAAGAACTGCTCTTCTACCCGCCTGAAGTGGAGGCCACCATCACTGGAGGTGTGTTTGGTGCTCAGTGGTCACGTCTGGAAAAAGAATGAACTGAATGGGATCATTTTAATCAGTGATGCTCCGCTGTCTCTGTCGGCAGAATCCTGTCCGGGTCGGCTGGTGGAGATCAGCGGGCGCGCGGGTCTCTTCCTGGAGGGCAAAGTGTCACCAGAGCTCCAAGGTGTGGAGATTTCCATCAGTGAAAGAGGAGCTGCTGCCCCTCTGATCACTGTGGCCACCAACGAGAATGGAGCCTACAGGTACCACTGACTTACAAATATGTATCACAAAAAAAAGTGTGTATGTGTATGTAGTCAGGTTTTCATATTTCCCACACTCTTTGAACTAACCATGTGTAAATTCCATCAGAAAAATAAGTAAATCTGATCTTAAAGACGCAATATGTTAAGTCCATGAACAAATCCAGTTGGTAAGGTTAGACCTTACTTGTGTGAATCGCCTTGAGGCAGCTTTGTTGTGATTTGGCGCTATATAAATGAAAATAAATTGAATTGAAATTGAGAACAGAAGCAGAAATGTATATTTGCCGTTGGACTCTGATGCATTAATCTGTTCAAAAATCCATCTGAATCCGTCCCCACACTTTGTTCTCTTTGTCTCTTGGACAAAGATAGTATTGGTTGATGCTGAGGGTTGTGATTTTATATATAAATAAAACATAGTTGTGTCTTTTTATAATTTAATAACAATGTAAGTTGAAATGTAAGACCTCTACTGGTGGTTGGCTCTCACTGCGGTATTGTATCACTTCCTGTTCCGGAGCACAGCGGTGTTTTTCTGTATCTGTTAGCTGTTTAATCTGCGTAGTTAGATTGATCTAGATAACTAGATAACGATTTGTTTCACAGTGTAATCTTCACGTGCCTTAACTAAAGCACTCTCTCTGCTGAATCACTTCTAAATTATTTACACATTATTCACTTTGTGTGTTTTTAGGAATCCGCTAGCTTAGCGCAGCTACTAGCTCTTAGCCGGTTTAGCATGGCAGCTTCTCCTGTCTCTCCTGCACTTTTCTGCTCTGGGTGTGAAATGTTTAGTTATTCCTCGGCCTCCTTTAGCAGTAATGGTACTTGTAATAAGTGTAGCTTATTCGTAGCTTTGGAGGCCAGGCTGGGCGAATTGGAGACTCGGCTCCGCACCGTGAAAAATTCTACAGCTAGCCAGGCCCCTGTAGTCGGTGCGGACCAAGGTAGCTTAGCTGCCGTTAGTTCCCTTCCAGCAGATCCCGAGCAGCCGGGAAAGCAGGCCGACTGGGTGACTGTGAGGAGGAAGTGTAGTCCTAAACAGAAGCCCCGTGTACACCGCCAACCCGTTCACATTTCTAACCGTTTTTCCCCACTCGGCGACACACCCACCGAGGATCAAACTCTGGTTATTGGCGACTCTGTTTTGAGAAATGTGAAGTTAGCGACACCAGCAACCATAGTCAAATGTCTTCCGGGGGCCAGAGCAGGCGACATTGAAGGAAATTTGAAACTGCTGGCTAAGGCTAAGCGTAAATTTGGTAAGATTGTAATTCACGTCGGCAGTAATGACACCCAGTTACGCCAATCGGAGGTCACTAAAATTAACATTGAGTCGGTGTGTAACTTTGCAAAAACAATGTCGGACTCTGTAGTTTTCTCTGGGCCCCTCCCCAATCGGACCGGGAGTGACATGTTTAGCCGCATGTTCTCCCTGAATTGCTGGCTGTCTGAGTGGTGTCCAAAAAATGAGGTGGGCTTCATAGATAATTGGCAAAGCTTCTGGGGAAAACCTGGTCTTGTTAGGAGAGACGGCATCCATCCCACTTTGGATGGAGCAGCTCTCATTTCTATAAATCTGGCCAATTTTCTTAAATCCTCCAAACCGTGACTATCCAGGGTTGGGACCAGGAAGCAGAGTTGTAGTCTTACACACCTCTCTGCAGCTTCTCTCCCCCTGCCATCCCTTCATTACCCCATCCCTGTAGAGACGGTGCCTGCTCCCAGACCACCAATAACCAGTAAAAATCTATTTAAGCATAAAAATTCAAAAAGAAAAAATAATATAGCACCTTCAACTGCACCACAGACTAAAACAGTTAAATGTGGTCTATTAAACATTAGGTCTCTCTCTTCTAAGTCCCTGTTAGTAAATGATATAATAATTGATCAACATATTGATTTATTCTGCCTTACAGAAACCTGGTTACAGCAGGATGAATATGTTAGTTTAAATGAGTCAACACCCCCGAGTCACACTAACTGCCAGAACGCTCGTAGCATGGGCCGAGGCGGAGGATTAGCAGCAATCTTCCATTCCAGCTTATTAATTAATCAAAAACTCAGTCAGAGCTTTAATTCGTTTGAAAGCTTGACTCTTAGTCTTGTCCATCCAAATTGGAAGTCCCAAAAAACAGTTTTATTTGTTATTATCTATCGTCCACCTGGTCGTTACTGTGAGTTTCTCTGTGAATTTTCAGACCTCTTGTGTGACTTAGTGCTTAGCTCAGATAAGATAATTATAGTGGGTGATTTTAACATCCACACAGATGCTGAGAATGACAGCCTCAACACTGCATTTAATCTATTATTAGACTCAGTTGGCTTTGCTCAAAATGTAAATGAGTCCACCCACCACTTTAATCATATCTTAGATCTTGTTCTGACTTATGGTATGGAAATTGATGACTTAACAGTATTCCCTGAAAACTCCCTTCTGTCTGATCATTTCTTAATAACATTTACATTTACTCTGATGGACTACCCAGCAGTGGGGAATAAGTTTCATTACACTAGAAGTCTTTCAGAAAGCACTGTAACTACGTTTAAGGATATGATTCCTTCTTTATGTTCTCCAATGCCATATACCAACACAGTGCAGAGTAGCTACCTAAACTCTGTAAGTGAGATAGAGTATCTCGTCAATAGTTTTACATCCTCATTGAAGACAACTTTGGATGCTGTAGCTCCTCTGAAAAAGAGAGCTTTAAGTCAGAAGTGCCTGACTCCGTGGTATAACTCACAAACTCGTAGCTTAAAGCAGATAACCCGTAAGTTGGAGAGGAAATGGCATCTCACTAATTTAGAAGATCTTCTCTTAGCCTGGAAAAAGAGTCTGTTGCTCTATAAAAAAGCCCTCCGTAAAGCTAGGACATCTTACTACTCATCACTAATTGAAGAAAATAAGAACAACCCCAGGTTTCTTTTCAGCACTGTAGCCAGGCTGACAAAGAGTCAGAGCTCTATTGAGCCGAGTATTCCTTTAACTTTAACTAGTAATGACTTCATGACTTTCTTTGATAATAAAATTTTAACTATTAGAGAAAAAATTACTCATAACCATCCCAAAGATGTATCGTTATCTTTGGCTGCTTTCAGTGATGCCGGTATTTGGTTAGACTCTTTCTCTCCGATTGTTCTGTCTGAGTTATTTTCATTAGTTACTTCCTCCAAACCATCAACATGTCTATTAGACCCCATTCCTACCAGGCTGCTCAAGGAAGCCCTACCATTAATTAATGCTTCGATCTTAAATATGATCAATCTATCTTTATTAGTTGGCTATGTACCACAGGCTTTTAAGATGTCAGTAATTAAAACCATTACTTAAAAAGCCATCACTTGACCCAGCTGTCTTAGCTAATTATAGGCCAATCTCCAACCTTCCTTTTCTCTCAGAAATTCTTGAAAGGGTAGTTGTAAAACAGCTAACTGATCATCTGCAGAGGAATGGTCTATTTGAAGAGTTTCAGTCAGGTTTTAGAATTCATCATAGTACAGAAACAGCATTAGTGAAGGTTACAAATGATCTTCTTATGGCCTCAGACAGTGGACTCATCTCTGTGCTTGTTCTGTTAGACCTCAGTGCTGCTTTTGATACTGTTGACCATAAAATTTTATTACAGAGATTAGAGAATGCCATAGGTATTAAAGGCACTGCACTGCGGTGGTTTGAATCATATTTATCTAATAGATTACAATTTGTTCATGTAAATGGGGAATCTTCTTCACAGACTAAGGTTAATTATGGAGTTCCACAAGGTTCTGTGCTAGGACCAATTTTATTCACTTTATACATGTTTCCCTTAGGCAGTATTATTAGACGGCATTGCTTAAATTTTCATTGTTACGCAGATGATACCCAGCTTTATCTATCCATGAAGCCAGAGGACACACCAATTAGCTAAACTGCAGGATTGTCTTAGAGACATAAAGACATGGATGACCTCTAATTTCCTGCTTTTAAACTCAGATAAAACTGAAGTTATTGTACTTGGCCCCACAAATCTTAGAAACATGGTGTCTAACCAGATCCTTACTCTGGATGGCATTACCCTGACCTCTAGTAATACCGTGAGAAATCTTGGAGTCATTTTTGATCAGGATATGTCATTCAATGCACATATTAAACAAATATGTAGGACTGCCTTTTTGCATTTGCGCAATAGCTCTAAAATTAGAAAGGTCTTGTCTCAGAGTGATGCTGAAAAACTAATTCATGCATTTATTTCCTCTAGGCTGGACTATTGTAATTCATTATTATCAGGTTGTCCTAAAAGTTCCCTGAAAAGCCTTCAGTTAATTCAAAATGCTGCAGCTAGAGTACTAACAGGGACTAGAAGGAGAGAGCATATCTCACCCATATTGGCCTCTCTTCATTGGCTTCCTGTTAATTCTAGAATAGAATTTAAAATTCTTCTTCTTACTTATAAGGTTTTGAATAATCAGGTCCCATCTTATCTTAGGGACCTCGTAGTACCATATCACCCCAATAGAGCGCTTCGCTCTCAGACTGCAGGCTTACTTGTAGTTCCTAGGGTTTGTAAGAGTAGAATGGGAGGCAGAGCCTTCAGCTTTCAGGCTCCTCTCCTGTGGAACCAGCTCCCAATTCAGATCAGGGAGACAGACACCCTCTCTACTTTTAAGATTAGGTTTAAAACTTTCCTTTTTGCTAAAGCTTATAGTTAGGGCTGGATCAGGTGACCCTGAACCATCCCTTAGTTATGCTGCTATAGACTTGGACTGCTGGGGGGTTCCCATGATGCACTGAGTGTTTCTTTCTCTTTTTGCTCTGTATGCACCACTCTGCATTTAATCATTATTGATTGATCTCTGCTCCCCTTCACAGCATGTCTTTTTCCTGGTTCTTTCCCTCAGCCCCAACCAGTCCCAGCAGAAGACTGCCCCTCCCTGAGCCTGGTTCTGCTGGAGGTTTCTTCCTGTTAAAAGGGAGTTTTTCTTTCCCACTGTCGCCAAGTGCTTGCTCACAGGGGGTCGTTTTGACCGTTGGGGTTTTTACGTAATTATTGTATGGCCTTGCCTTACAATGTGGAGCGCCTTGGGGCAGCTGTTTGTTGTGATTTGGCGCTATATAAATAAAATTGATTTGATTTGAAATATACACACATTTTCCCACTAAACAGGCAGATTTCTACCTATAACATTTTAACAAATCATCGTCCAGCTCAAATAATTGTCATGATTATTCACCATGTCGACCTGAAACTGTTACTGAAATAAACTAAAGAATCTAGTCAACAATTTAAAAATTAATTTCCATTTTAAACTATATACCCTTTAATGTGAAAGTTTCTGTATTTAACGTTATCACACTGCTCAGAGGAGATTTTAAGTTCTTTCTGCTTCTGGTTCTGATTGTTCTTTTGAGCAGGTGCAGTGAAAAAATGAGCTCACAGTGAGTTAAAAAAAGGCCAGTTGTAAATGGGGCTTGAATGATAAATTGTATATCGTGATAATCGTATCTTGGTTGTATGTGTAAAATCTTATAGTTTTTGAAATGAGATTCGTGACGCTATGAAAACTCAACAACCACATGGAAGAAATAAGGACCTCTGGCAGAAGAACCATAAATGATTAATGACGTGTACAGATCAAAATAATTTGTTTAGAGTTGAACGTTCAGCGCTGATTTGTGTGAACATCATGTATCGTATTGTTCCAGCCCGACCTGTAAAGGGGTTCAGAACATATAACCCTCTGCCTCACTGCAAGTCCCTTCAGCTCCTCCCTTGTTTTTCACTTGGAGTCACCACATTTGTCACCGGATGTCCTTCCTCATGCAACTCCACATTACACAGACACATGTGGCAGAGGTGGGATTTGAACCGGGAACGTTGCGCACTGAATCCAAGCACACTCACCGCTTTCCCACTGCCCCTGCCTCTGCCTCACTGTTTTCTTGGATTTAAGGTAGGGGCGCCCAAGTTTGGTCCTCGAGATTTACCTTGCTGACACTCTTAGTTGTCTCCCTGCTCCAACACACCTAAATCCAATGAAAGGGTTTTGTTGTATTTGAGTTGTTAATGAAGAACAAACGCTTGTTCACGTTTAAGGACGCTGTGATGGTTCCTCTCGTTTCTCCAGAGTGGGTCCGCTCCACAGCGACCGGCACTACGACATCAGCGCCAACAAGGAAGGCTTCGTCCTGAGTACTGTGGACGGAACCCGGGGAGACTTCAAGGCGTTCGCGCTCGCCGGTGTCACCTTCAAGGTAGGCGTGTCCGTCGGCGCCTGCAGGACTCACGGATTTCTTTGTTCACACATTCTGCTCCAAACATTGTTTTTTGTAAGTTCTTGTAAAAACTGGGGGACAGTTTGTGGTGGTACACGGCTGCAGCGGGCTGCGGCACCGCAGCGTCTGTGCTCAGGTCTGCTTTAATCTGCAGCGTCTGGAGATTCTTCGTTTGCGTCCAGATGGAGAGAAACTGCTCTGAAGTTTTGTGCGCGCACTCTGATTATAATTATTTCTGTCACTGGCTGACTCACCTGTCACTCAGATCACACTCACAGTCTGAACCGCGACCCACTGATTTCACAAACACCGCACAGCGCTACAGTCGTCCTGACAGGGTTTCAGGCGGGACATCCTCATGTCTCAGTGTGGACAAACAAAACAACAAAACACAAACACTGATTTTTGATGTCATAAACATATCAGACCTATAAGTTGCACTTTGTGTCCTGTGATACTGTAGATAAAGTCGGAGGATGGTCAGCCTCTGGCCGGAGTTCTTCTGTCTCTCAGTGGTGGACAGTTTCGGTCCAACTTGTTGACCCAGGACACCGGTGTCCTCACCTTCAGCAACCTGGTAGGAAATCCGAAACACCTATATTAAATAAGTCTTTCTGTGTTCCATTGTCCCCGCGACAGTGCGGCATATCTGTCTAAAGCAGGGTCGTGCACAAAGGGGGCGCACGTGAGGGAAGCTGCCAAGGCACTTGTGACAACTCTGAAGGAGATACAACCTTCAGTAACTGTGACTGGAGACTTGTGTCTAGCTGCTTCAGCGTTATCTTGATGGCTTCTCTCAGTGTTCTCCTTTGGACTGATTTTCCTCACTCTCTCATCACTCATCTCATCATCTCATGTTGTTGTTTCCAGTAAACTGTGAGTGAGGTGCTCACCGGGAAACGGCTCGGCAGATAATTGTCCTTTTAAAAATGAGTTTCTGTAATTCCTCCACTCGGACGTATTTGTTCACATGAAATCAGCTCGTGTTCGTGATTTCAGCTCTAACGAGCTGCGATCAGTAAAGCAGCAGAAACTTTGATGTCTGCTGCTAATCCGCGTGTTTGGGCTCAGAGTCCCGGTCAGTACTACTTCAAACCCATGATGAAGGAGTTCCGCTTCGAGCCAGCGTCTCAGATGATCACAGTGGACGAGGGTCAAAGCCTCAGCATCGACATCACCGGCATCAAGACCGCCTACAGGTACTGAAATAAACTCAAAACAACACATCTGTGCAGATAAGAACATTGAATTTTTAGGGGGAAAATGTATGTTTATTAAAAAAAAACCATAATGTGAAGAATTACTCAGTGTTTTAAGTATAAAGTCATGGATTCCTGCTGCGGCTGTTTGTGGTCAGCTGCTACGGCCTGGTTCAGTCTCTGAGCGGCGACGCAGAGCGAGACGTTGCCGTGGAGGCAGTGGGACAGGATGAGTGCAGCCTGTACAGCGAGGACACGGTGACCGACGAGGACGGACGCTTCAGACTCAGAGGGCTGCTGGTGAGTGCCACACAAACGCCACGCTTTGCTCTGATTTTTGGATTTGGTCTTTCTGTTTGTCAGCGGTTGTGTCTATGTCTCCGGCACTCTTTCATCACTGCCATCTTTCCTTGCAGCCTGATTGCAGATATGTGATTCAGCTGCGAGCTGAAGGCAACGACCACATCGAGCGAGCGTTACCGCAACACAGAACCATAGAGGTACGACGACGTGGCAAAAATCGTGGTCATTTAAAAAAAGGCTAATGATAAAGGCTTTTATAATTAAATCTTGATCATCATGTGCAGATTAAAAGATGCCTTTAATTTTATGGTATAATGTGATTAAAGCTGCAGTGTGTTGGATTTATGGAGGCCATTTATTGGCATAAATACAACCCCAATTCCAATGAAGTTAGAACGATGTGTGAAATGTAAATTAAAAACAGAATATAATGATTTGCAAATCCTCTTCAAACTATATTCAATTGAATACACCACAAAGACAAGATATTTAATGTTCAAACTGATGAACTTTATTGTTTTTGTGCAAATATTTGCTCATTTTGAAATGGATGCCTGCAACGCGTTTCAAAAAAGCTGGGACAGTGGTATGTTTTCCACTGTGTTACATCACCTTTCCTTCTTCCTTCTATGATTTTAAATCATTATATTCTGTTTTTATTTACATTTCACACAACGTCCCAACTTCATTGGAACTGGGGTTGTCGTCTGTTCATCAAAGGGATGAACTTCCTTTCACATTTTGCAGTCCAGCCAGAAGACTGATGGAAACGGATCAGGACTCTGGATTCTCCAACATACGCTGTCTGCTGGTTGCTAACACATTTGGGAACGCTCACTTTTGTTAAAACGAGCATCAAACATATCGATTATCTCCAGAGAAGGCGGGAGAGCGAGAAGTGAAAACAACTTCTGATGGCATAATGCACTCTGCATCCTCACCACTAGATGGCACTAAATCCTGCGGACTATATCTTTAAAATAAAGTCGTTGGGTTTGAAGTGACGGACCGTGGTTGAAGCTTCAGTCGTTGTAAAGTTTCCACTCTGTGCTGAAGTGATATTAAAAGTTGTGTAATTGTTAAGTGACTGGGAACGCCGTGATTCCGACTGATCCTGTTTATCTCTGTGCAGAACAAAAGCGTTGATAATCCCGCTGTAGGTTTAAAGCTTCATGATTTTGAGTTTGTGTAATCTCTCTTTGATGGCTTTAATGCCTCTTAATTTACTGTTATTATCACAGCATGTGACATTAACTGTGTGTTGTGTCACTTTGACACCGCCGCTCAGGTTGGCAGCAGTGACATCGATGGGGTCAACATCATCGCCTTCAGACAAATCAGTCAGTTTGACCTGAGCGGGAATGTCATCACGTCCCCCGAGCACCTTCCCACGCTGTCGGTGAGTCCTGCTGTGCCGGCGCTCCGGGTTTTGTTCCTGCTGCTTTGTAATAATTATGGAGGATTATCTGAGTGTAACAACTTCCTGTTGGCACTGCAGGTGAAGCTTTATCGGACCGACAACCTGGACAACCCCATCAACAGTGTCTCTCTGGGACAGTCGCTCTTCTTCCACTTCCCCCCTCTGGACCGAGACGGAGAGGTACGTCAGCTCAGGCTGAGACAGAGAAATGCGGCAGGCGGCTTCCCGACTTTTTCACTGGGAATCACACACAACAAACACTTTATAACAGACAAAGAAGACATTTAGGAAGAACTGAGGAATTCTGGGGGACAGCTGCTAAATGTCTACAAACAGCCAGTAGAGGGCAGCGTTTTCTTTATAAAATTCTCACCCTGCTCAGTGTGCCGGAGCAACAACACACAGAATGTGTCTCTTTGTCCCAGATTGATCTCTTTCAGTGCAGCTTCTTGTTCTGACTTTAACACCAAGTTAACACCCACGTCTTTCATCACCAACTGTAAATGGTCATCAAAACATTCCAGTCGTATTTTTCTGAACTCTTCAGCATCAAACTCCATCGTGTCAATGTTTACAATGTGTTTGAGCAATAACAGGTGAAGTTGCTCATAAACTTTAAGTCTCTTAAATATTTATTACGGCCACTCTTAAAACTCCAGTTAACTTTATAATTTTATTACTGGTAAATTTTAGACTTAATTAGATGAGATATACTCATTATCTCACAGGAATATATCACAGTTATCTGGGAACTACTTTTTGCGCAGGAATTCATCAAGCACGTCGGCCGCGGGCGAACACTCACACAGAATATACAGAAACTGTGGAAAGTTGTTCGGCCAAAACAAGACCGTCCACTTTTAGCTTGTCATGAGCTAAGCTAGTGGCGCTCGTCAGAGTGTGTAAAATTCTGTCGGTGGCAAATAAAATCAAAAACTGTGGAATTACAGTGACTGCAAAATCTGGCTTTATTTTAGCTTTCTATTAAAAATATGCTCTTATTATAGTTCCGTCATCATAGACTTGCCAATTTTATTATTATTTCTATTAAATTGATTTTTGTTTTTAATTTATGATCTATAATGGACTCATGAGTGCTGGGTGATTTTATTTAAGTTTAAAACCTTTTTGAAGAGCACGTGTCCGGGTGTGATTATGGCTCAAGACATAGACCTGGGACTAGCTGACCCATGTCTGGGTGTGACTGTGGCTCGGGACGTCAACCCAGGACTCGCTGACTCGTGTCTGGGCGTGACTGCGGCTCGGGACGTCGGCCCGGGAGTCGCTGATTTGTGTCCAGGCATGACTGCGGCTCGGGACGTTGGCCTGGGACTCGTTGACTCGTGTCTAGGCGTGACTGCAGCTCGGGACGTCGACCCGTGCCTGGACGTGACTGCGATTTGGGACGTCGGCCCGGGACTCGTTGATTCGTGTCCGGGCGTGACTGCAGCTCACGACGTTGGCCCAGGACTCGCTGACTCGTGTCCGGGCGTTACTGCAGCTCAGGACGTCGACTCGTGTCCGGGCGTGACTGCAGCTCGGGACGTCGACTCGTGTCCGGGCGTGACTGCAGCTCGGGACGTCGACTCGTGTCCGGGCGTGACTGCAGCTCGGGACGTCGACTCGTGTCCGGGCGTGACTGCAGCTCGGGATGTCGACCCGTGCCTGGACGTGACTGCGGTTCGGGACGTCGGCCCGGGACTCGCTGACTCGTGCCTGGGCATGACTGCGGTTCGGGACGACGGCCCGGGACTCGCTGACTCGTGCCTGGACGTGACTGCGGCTCGGGACGTCGGCCCGGGACTCGCTGACTCGTGCCTGGGCGTGACTGCGGCTCGGGACGACGGCCCGGGACTCGCTGACTCGTGCCTGGACGTGACTGCGGCTCGGGACGTCGGCCCGGGACTCGCTGACTCGTGCCTGGACGTGACTGCGGCTCGGGACGTCGGCCCGGGACTCGCTGACTCGTGCCTGGACGTGACTGCGGCTCGGGACGTCGGCCCGGGACTCGCTGACTCGTGCCTGGACGTGACTGCGGCTCGGGACGTCGGCCCGGGACTCGCTGACTCGTGCCTGGACGTGACTGCGGCTCGGGACGTCGGCCCGGGACTCGCTGACTCGTGCCTGGACGTGACTGCGGCTCGGGACGTCGGCCCGGGACTCGCTGACTCGTGCCTGGACGTGACTGCGGCTCGGGACGTCGGCCCGGGACTCGCTGACTCGTTGAGTGATGGCGCTGGTTCCTCTGTGTCTGAGCGCTGCCCCGTCTGTCCTCCAGAGCTACGTGCTGATGCTGTACTCCACACTGTCCCGCTCTCAGTACGACTTCACGCTGCCGCAGGTCTCCTTCACATCCAGTGGTTACCACAAGCACGTCACGCTGACCTTCAACCCCACGGTAAGACATGCCCTCTTTTCCTTCTGAGCAGGTGTCTGCTGTTTGAAGGACTGATGAGTTTTTTCCTCCTCCAGCGTAAGGTGCCGGACCAGGACGTGGCTCAAGGTTCCTACGTGGCCCTGCCCCTCACGCTGCTCCTCCTCTTAGCCGCGTATAACCACGAGAAGGTAACCCCTCGACTCCGCCCACTTTGGTCCAAGCAGCAGAACCAGTCTCACATTTTTAATCTTTTCTGATTGATTGATTAATTCGTTAATCACAATAGAGCAGAGACCATAACTTTACATACAGCCGGGTTAAATCTCTGAAACGCCACAAAGTTCACATTAACCCAAAAAAAAAAAGACTTGGTACATTTTTAAAGCTTTAAAATGACTAATGACTGTAATTAGGAGTTAATCACTGACAGCTGTGACTGTATTTAACAAGCTGCAGCTTCCAAAACTTTGGATGTTCACAAGAAGATTAAAGGTACCGTCCAAGGTCAGGTTATTGTCTTAAAAAAAAAAAAACTGGCTGTAAAAGTGATTATTTACTGCACATTCATCAGTGGTTGCCAGTAACTGTCACATCTGTGTTTTATGTCTGAATTCTTTATTTTATTATATTTTTTTTTCTTGTGATTACACAAAATTGTTTCATTTGCATTTATTTTTGAACATTTTATAAAATCTTTAAAAATCAGTTGTGCCGCTGATACTCACCAGGAAAGAACAGCGCGATTTATTAGACAGAAATATGGTAATTTTTGAGGGAGTTAATAATCTCCTGTTAAAAAAAAAAAAAAAAAAAAAAAAGTGATGTGCTAATTACAGGACAAAGTTCAAACTTTGTAACATAGGTACGGCACTCTTGATCTATAAGCCAAGCAGTTTTTTTTTTTTTTACTATTTAAAGGGACTACACAAACGTATGGTGGCCAGGTAGGGGTCAATGAAGAATTACACAGGAGTCAAAATTTTACAACCTTCCAATCGCACCACATTATTTGTCTGATCATAAAGATTACAAAAAGGTATAGTTTGGACAATTTGTAACTGGGGCAAAAATGATTAATTTAAGTTTGTCCAGGGGTCAAAAGTTAATATTGTTCCAATTTTGGAAAAGTGATGCAAATTACTGGTTAACAGGGTTTTAAAAAGGAGTTGTTTGCACCATCTGTCATGTTTAGTTATGTAGTTATGAGGTAACAAATGTCATAGAATCCAATGGACGTCGACCTTGTTTGACCTTTTACTTTGGAGACCAAACGTTCTGCATGGTTAAAACCATTCCATTTATTAACTATAATAGAGCAACCAATAATCTGCATTATTTTTTACCCAAAATTGGAGCAACTTTAACTTTTGACCCCTGTACAAACTAAAATTGACCTTTGTAACCATTTTTGCTGTTTTTACCCCATAACTCCAGAACATTCAGTCATAGATAGTCCAAATTATAGCTTTTTAGAATCTTTATTTTCAGACACACAATGTGGTATACTTCTCAATATGATTGGGCCATTTTTAAATTTTGGCCCCTGACAGACTGCAGCTACACCCTGGGTGGCCACCATACTTTATTGTACTGACATAACTGATCTTATAACCAGTCTTGTATAAAGTACCTCAAAGTGATGAGTGAAAGTACAAGTATCTTACCATAAAATTACTTTGGCAAAAGTCTCCTTTAAAATATATTTTCTGATATTTTCTGTACTTAAGTATCAAAAGTAAATTTCTCATATAAAATGTACTTTAAGTAAAAGTATTGAGTAAAAGTAAAATCCAAAATGAGTGGAGAGTGAAACGGCAACACGACCGTAAAGACAGTGTGGTGTCTGGAGAAACCAGGAGGGGGCCTCAGCCCCTATAAAAGGGTGAGGCCCCCCTTGGTTCTGACAGGAGGGGGCCTCCAGAGGCGGAGCAGTTGGTGTTGGTGATGGGATGAGTGAGCAACTGTAGATGTATATAAAGTTGCCATTCTTTTTCCTGGAAGATCCACAACAGCCAGTCTCTTGTGAATCAGCTTTGTTACGATTTGGGGCTATATAAACTGAATAAATTAAATTGAACAGTCATTTATAGCTACACAGCCAAACTGAAGGAAAAAAAAATGCAAGCATCACCATCACAACCACTGCAAAGTAGGGCTGGGTATTGATTCCGATTCAGAATCGATTATTTTGATTAGATCAGATCCAATATCGATTTGGGTTTTTTGAAAACCATTTTTTTGATCTGTTACCTGATTGTCAACATATTAATACTACTTCACAAAATTTGGGTCTCAAAATGCAGGCAGCAGTGTTTCAGAGAGTTAGAAATTAAAAAATTTTCAGGGGGAAAATGGGCCCCAGTCTCCCCTACAAAACTCGAGCCTGCTGCGCCACAAGCTGCAGGAGCGGGGGGGGGGGGAGTTTCTCCATGGCAATGGGAGAAGTTCTCCGACACACCAGAGAACCTTTGTGCACGGTCCCACGGAAATGGCTCATAATAAGGAAGAGAAAAAGGCAGTCTGTGTGTATGTGTGTGTCCGTCAGCGTGTGCGTGTTTGGAGTCCAAAGCACAGATGGTTTTCACCCTCCACAGTCTCCTCTACCCCAGTGGAGGCACGGATTCAACCAGGCACCTTTTAGATTATTTGCCTTTTAAACTTGTTTTATGTCAAACACGACACTTGATGCAGCAGCGGTGGAAGGCGCTGCGCTCCAGCTGCAGAGGACTGCAGGTCTGCCCGCTGTACTGCTGCACTTCACCTGACTTTCACCACAGGCATCAAGGTGTATGTAAACGTATGTCCCACCTGTATTCCTGCTGTGAAGGGTTTAAAAATGTCAAGATGTTTATCCACAGAATATGTAAGTTTCATGCATAATGATTTTGTTACAGCCAATCAGGAGCCGCGTTGTCGAGGCGCGCTCCTGTTGCAGCTCTTAGCTGTGACGTCTCGTGAGCGTCATGCTGATGTTGTTTTGCAGGTGATCCCGCTGCTGCTGCAGGCGGTCAACCGTATCCAGGGCGTGAGGAACATGGCTCAGGCTGGCGGCGACGGCGCGGCGCTGGACGAAGCCAAACGCCAGGCGAAGAGACAGAAAACCAGGCGGACATGAGACCAGCCGCAGGCCACACCTTCTCCTCCTGACGCCTCCACAGCGCCCTCTGTGGGTGAACTGTTTTCTGTGCAAAGGTGAGATTCAAAACTGTGAAACCCGACACCAGTCACTGCGACCATGTGACTGCCTCATCAGCCAATCGGAGTCACTGGAGTGAAACACTTCCTGTCTAATGAAGTTTCTCACTGAATGAGCCAGTTTTCCTTGTTTGTTTTTTTTTTGTTTTTTTTATTTACACTTAGAACTGATTTTGTGGATTTAAATCTTTGTGTTTTGAGACTTTAATGATTGAGATAGTTGGGATTCTGTCTCTGACTGATTCTGTGGTCTTATTACTGAATGCCGTTTAGTGCATTTGTCCTCAGGAAGGCGCTGCCATCCCAAACTAATTTATTGTCCAGTTTGTTTTCTGAAAATCTGTTAAGTGTGACGTTAAAGACCTTCATGAATGAATGAATGTTGTATGTTATAAAAACAAAGTGTCTGTTTTCATTGAATTGACATCAATCTTATTGTTGCGGATGATAATTTTGTGCGAAACGACGATTGTGCATTTTTCATCTTGAATCCAGAAACGTGATTCACACAAGTTATTGAAAACCGTTTTACAAACTACACAACCCAACGGTTCATAATAAAATAAACTAAATCCACATTTCTTCAGCTGATTTGAGTTCTCGATGCGCGCATTAAATAACATGAAACAAACAGCAAAAAAAAACTGTTTGATTACATCCAAAGAATAAAGAACTAAAGTTTTTAATAATCCGGTTGTGCGGTTTGGAAAATGGTTATTTCTAAAATAACGAGAACACAGTTTGTGTATATTTGAACAGACACTTTAAAGAAATTAGTCACATATTTTGATATTAAAAAACTTAGACATATTTAAATGAGATCACATTTGGGGTGGAGTCATTATTCTAGTTTATTTGGGAGATCATGAGTTTTGAGATGATGAATAAATTGCAACAAGAATGAAGTTATCTTGACTTTTGTGGTGAATCCAGTAGGGGTCAGTATAGGTTTACATATAAATAGTCCCGTAATCACAGATAAAAGTTTATATATCTGATTTGTTAAAAGCATTAAAAAGGTAAAACTCCACATTACTGTCTGTTATTTTTACAGAAAAAAGTAAATTAGTCTGGTTATTTACTGCAATGTGCATATTAAGTGTCAAAACCTCTGTATCTGCTGCTAAAATGTGTCCAGAAAATAGTCTCTAAACTAATAGACTAATAGTCTTTAAATACCACAAACTGATCACCTGATTCAAGGAGGAATCCCCCACCCACCCAGTGTGGACATCTACATTTTTTTTTATTGTATAAAAACCATAATCTTTAGTTGCAAAGTGAAAACAAATTTCCATAATGTTCAAAATTAAAGTGTCGATTTCTTTGGTTCTGGTTCACTGTGTCAAATGATGAAGCAGCTCATCCCACACTTCCCTGTCCTTGGTCAGGTCTTCCAATGCTGCTTCCTTTGGAATTCAGAGATATTCCCAAACCACTCATTCGTTCATTGCCTATACATGTTTATTCTAATTAAAGGTAAGGGGGGCGGAGCTGGAGCCTATCCCAATGGTCATTGGGTGAGAGGCAGGTTTCACCCTGGACAGGACACAACTCCACATTTACACTCACCTACAGTCTATTTAGAGTTTCCAGTCCACCTAACCTGCACGTCTTAAGAGGTGGGAGGAAGCTGGAGCACCTGGAGGGAATCAAACCCAAGACCTTCTTACTCTACGGTGGCCCTGAAGTGCAAAACACAATAGCAAATCGCACAACACAACAGCAAATTAAAAAAACACAACAGCAAATCACACAACAGCAAATAAAAAACACAACAGCAAATCACACAACACAGCAAATAAACACAACAGCAAATAAAAAAACACAACAGCAAATCACACAACACAGCAAATAAACACAACAGCAAATAAAAAAACACAACAGCAAATCACAACACAACAGCAAATAAAAAACAGCAAATCACACAACAGCAAATCATACAACAGCAAATAAACACAACAGCAAATAAAAAACAGCAAATCACACAACAGCAAATCATACAACAGCAAATAAACACAACAGCAAATAAAAAACAGCAAATCACACAACAGCAAATAAAAAACAGCAAATAAACACAACAGCAAATAAAAAACAGCAAATAAAAAACAGCAAATAAACACAACAGCAAATAAAAAACAGCAAATAAACACAACAGCAAATAAAAAACAGCAAATAAACACAACAGCAAATAAAAAACAGCAAATAAACACAACAGCAAATAAAAAACAGCAAATCACACAACAGCAAATAAAAAAACAGCAAATCACACAACAGCAAATAAAAAAACAACAGCAAATCGCACAGCATAACAGCAAATCACACAACAGCAAATCACACAATACAACAGCAAATAAAAAACAACAGGAAATCGCACAACACACAGCAAATAAAAAAACAAAACAGGAAATCGCACAACACAGCAAATAAAAAAACAAAACAGGAAATCGCACAACACACAGCAAATAAAAAAACAAAACAGGAAATCGCACAACACAGCAAATAAAAAAGCAAAACAGGAAATCGCACAACAGCAAATAAAAAAACAGCAAATCACACAACAGCAAATCACACAACACAACAGCAAATCACACAACAGCAAATCACACAACACAACAGCAAATCGCACAGCACAACAGCAAATAAAAAAACAACAGCAAATCACACAACAGCAAATCACACAACACAACAGCAAATAAAAAAACAAAACAGGAAATCGCACAACAGCAAATAAAAAACACAACAGCAAATCACACAATACAACAGCAAATTGCACAGCACAACAGCAAATAAAAAACAGCAAATCGCACAGCACAACAGCAAATCGCACAGCACAACAGCAAATAAAAAAACAGCAAATCACACAACAGCAAATAAAAAACACAACAGCAAATCGCACAGCACAACAGCAAATAAAAAAACAGCAAATCACACAACAGCAAATAAAAAACACAACAGCAAATCGCACAGCACAACAGCAAATAAAAAACAGCAAATAAAAAAACAGCAAATCACACAACAGTAAATCGCACAACAGCAAATCGCACAACACAACAGCAAATCACACAACAGCAAATCGCACAACACAACAGCAAATCACACAACAGCAAATCGCACAACACAACAGCAAATCACACAACAGCAAATCGCACAACACAACAGCAAATCGCACAACAGCAAATCGCACAACACAACAGCAAATCGCACAACAGCAAATCGCACAACACAACAGCAAATCGCACAACAGCAAATCGCACAACACAACAGCAAATCGCACAACACAACAGCAAATAAAAAAAACGAAATCGCACAACAGCAAATCACACAACAGCAAATCACACAACGGCAAATCGCACAACACAACAGCAAATCACACAACGGCAAATCACACAACGGCAAATCAAACAACGGCAAATCGCACAGCACAACAGCAAATCGCACAGCACAACAGCAAATAAAAAACAGCAAATAAAAAAACAGCAAATCGCACAGCACAACAGCAAATAAAAAAACAGCAAATCGCACAGCACAACAGCAAATAAAAAAACAGCAAATCGCACAGCACAACAGCAAATCGCACAGCACAACAGCAAATCGCACAGCACAACAGCAAATCGCACAACGGCAAATCGCACAACACAACGGCAAATAAAAAACAGCAAATCGCACAGCACAACAGCAAATCGCACAGCACAACAGCAAATCGCACAGCACAACAGCAAATCGCACAGCACAACAGCAAATAAAAAAACAGCAAATCGCACAACACAACAGCAAATCGCACAACACAACAGCGAATAAAAAAACAGCAAATCACACAACAGCAAATAAAAAAACAACAGCAAATCACACAATACAACAGCAAATTGCACAGCACAACAGCAAATCACACAACAGCAAATCACACAGCACAACAGCAAATAAAAAAAACAGCAAATCACACAACGGCAAATCGCACAACACAACAGCAAATCAAACAACACAACAGCAAATCGCACAGCACAACAGCAAATCGCACAACACAACAGCAAATAAAAAAAACGAAATCGCACAACAGCAAATCACACAACACAACAGCAAATCACACAACAGCAAATCACACAGCACAACGGCAAATAAAAAAACAGGAAATCGCACAACAGCAAATAAAAAAACAACAGCAAATCACACAACAGCAAATCACACAGCACAACAGCAAATAAAAAAAACAGCAAATCACACAACAGCAAATCGCACAGCACAACAGCAAATCGCACAGCACAACAGCAAATCGCACAGCACAACAGCAAATCGCACAGCACAACAGCAAATCGCACAACAGCAAAAAACACAACAGCAAATAAAAAACACAACAGCAAATTACACAGCACAACAGCAAAAAACACAACAGCAAATAAAAAACAACAGCAAATTACACAGCACAACAGCAAATCGCACAACACAACAGCAAATAAAAAACACAACAGCAAATTACACAGCACAACAGCAAATCGCACAACACAACAGCAAATAAAAAACACAACAGCAAATTACACAGCACAACAGCAAATCGCACAACACAACAGCAAATAAAAAACACAACAGCAAATTACACAGCACAACAGCAAATCGCACAACACAACAGCAAATAAAAAACACAACAGTAAATCACACAACAGCAAATAAAAAACAGCAAATCACACAGCACAACAGCAAATAAAAAACAGCAGCAAATAAAAAAACAACAGCAAATCGCACAACAGCAAATAAAAAACACAACAGCAAATCGCACAACAGCAAATCAAAAACAGCACAACAGCAAATAAAAAAAACAGCAAATCACACAATGGCAAATCGCACAACACAACAGCAAATCAAACAACGGCAAATCACACAACGGCAAATCAAACAACGGCAAATCGCACAGCACAACAGCAAATCGCACAGCACAACAGCAAATAAAAAACAGCAAATAAAAAAACAGCAAATCGCACAGCACAACAACAAATAAAAAAACAGCAAATCGCACAGCACAACAGCAAATCGCACAGCACAACAGCAAATCGCACAGCACAACAGCAAATCGCACAACACAACAGCAAATCACACAACGGCAAATCGCACAACACAACGGCAAATAAAAAACAGCAAATCGCACAGCACAACAGCAAATCGCACAGCACAACAGCAAATCGCACAGCACAACAGCAAATAAAAAAACAGCAAATCGCACAACACAACAGCAAATCGCACAACACAACAGCGAATAAAAAAACAGCAAATCACACAACAGCGAATAAAAAAACAGCAAATCACACAACAGCGAATAAAAAAACACAACAGCAAATCACACAATACAACAGCAAATTGCACAGCACAACAGCAAATCACACAACAGCAAATCACACAGCACAACAGCAAATAAAAAAAACAGCAAATCACACAACGGCAAATCGCACAACACAACAGCAAATCAAACAACACAACAGCAAATCGCACAGCACAACAGCAAATCGCACAACACAACAGCAAATAAAAAAAACGAAATCGCACAACAGCAAATCACACAACACAACAGCAAATCACACAACAGCAAATCACACAGCACAACGGCAAATAAAAAAACAACAGGAAATCGCACAACAGCAAATAAAAAAACACAACAGCAAATCACACAACAGCAAATCACACAGCACAACAGCAAATAAAAAAAACAGCAAATCACACAACAGCAAATCGCACAGCACAACAGCAAATCGCACAGCACAACAGCAAATCGCACAGCACAACAGCAAATCGCACAGCACAACAGCAAATCGCACAGCACAACAGCAAATCGCACAGCACAACAGCAAATCGCACAGCACAACAGCAAATCGCACAGCACAACAGCAAATCGCACAACAGCAAAAAGCACAACAGCAAATCGCACAGCACAACAGCAAATCGCACAACAGCAAAAAGCACAACAGCAAATCGCACAGCACAACAGCAAATCGCACAACAGCAAAAAACACAACAGCAAATAAAAAACACAACAGCAAATTACACAGCACAACAGCAAAAAACACAACAGCAAATAAAAAACACAACAGCAAATTACACAGCACAACAGCAAATCGCACAACACAACAGCAAATAAAAAACACAACAGCAAATTACACAGCACAACAGCAAATCGCACAACACAACAGCAAATAAAAAACACAACAGCAAATTACACAGCACAACAGCAAATCGCACAACACAACAGCAAATAAAAAACACAACAGCAAATTACACAGCACAACAGCAAATCGCACAACACAACAGCAAATAAAAAACACAACAGTAAATCACACAACAGCAAATTACACAGCACAACAGCAAATCGCACAACACAACAGCAAATAAAAAACACAACAGTAAATCACACAACAGCAAATAAAAAACAGCAAATCACACAGCACAACAGCAAATAAAAAACAGCAGCAAATAAAAAAACAGCAAATCGCACAACAGCAAATAAAAAACACAACAGCAAATCGCACAACAGCAAATAAAAAACACAACAGCAAATCGCACAACAGCAAATCAAAAACAGCAAATCGCACAACAGCAAATCAAAAACAACAGCAAATCGCACAACAGCAAATCAAAAAACACAACAGCAAATAAAACACAACAGCAAATCAAAAAACACAACAGCAAATAAAACACAACAGCAAATCAAAAAACACAACAGCAAATAAAACACAACAGCAAATCACACAACAGCAAATAAAACACAACAGCAAATCACACAACAGCAAATAAAAAACACAACAGCAAATCGCACAACAGCAAATAAAAAACACAACAGCAAATCGCACAACAGCAAATTACAAAACACAACAGCAAATCGCACAACAGCAAATAAAAAACACAACAGCAAATCGCACAACAGCAAATTACAAAACACAACAGCAAATCGCACAACAGCAAATAAAAAACACAACAGCAAATCACACAGCACAACAGCAAGTAAAAAAATAGCAAATCACACAACAGCAAATTGCACAGCACAACAGCAAATCACACAACAGCAAATCGCACAGCACAACAGCAAATCACACAGCACAACAGCAAATAAAAAACACAACAGCAAATAAAAAACAACAGCAAATAAAAAAAACGAAATCGCACAACAGCAAATCACACAGCACAACAGCAAATCACACAGCACAACAGCAAATAAAAAACAACAGCAAATCACACAACAGCAAATTACACAACAGCAAATCACACAACACAACAGCAAATAAAAAAACAGCAAATCGCACAACAGCAAATTACACAACAACAAATCACACAACACAACAGCAAATAAAAAAACAAAACAGGAAATCGCACAACAGCAAATAAAAAAACACAACAGCAAATCACACAATACAACAGCAAATTGCACAGCACAACAGCAAATCACACAACAGCAAATCACACAGCACAACAGCAAATAAAAAAAACAGCAAATCACACAACGGCAAATCGCACAACACAACGGCAAATCGCACAACACAACAGCAAATCAAACAACGGCAAATCACACAACAGCAAATCAAACAACGGCAAATCACACAACAGCAAATCGCAC